>NC_056731.1:1075323303-1075368303 GCF_019279795.1 Protopterus annectens
ATCAACATTGCCAACTGTATATGGTAGTATGCTCTAAGTACAGTAAGCTGTACATGAGATATGGACAGATGTTTGGACATGACTACTAAGTGGTGGGGCTTCTTTGCAGATGAATGATTACTGAGGACAGCTCACTGGTGTGTTACACCCAGTCCTACAATAACCTGTGTACCTGCTAAGGTCAGGTTTTGTTAATTGAAGTGGAAGACAGACAATGTAGAATTCTGTAAGGGTGACACTGAAGGTAAACCTCATGACACCTGTAACAGTAATACCTCCCCTGTGCATATATTGTGCATATCACAGCACAGTTGTCAAAGGAAAGAGTCAATACGTATTGTACTGGATGCGATAGTGCTGCACTTCTGTAGTACCTATCATGAGATAGGCAGGTGTTTGATTCACAGTACTGGCACATGTGGGTGTGTGTTCATGTATGTCACGTATGGTTGGGAATACATCCCACATGTTATCACTCTCCTGAACACTGTTGTTGACACCAGTACAGAGTGAAGTGTAGAAAGAAAGGCATAGGCAGGTGGTTAAACCTCACACATGTAAAGTGTCTGTATCTTTGTGACATAGGTGTATATCTTTGTGAATGCCAGTGTGTGTGTGTGTGTGTGTGTGTGTGTGTGTGTGTGTGTGTGTGTGTGTGTGTGTGTGTGTGTGTGTGTGTGTGTATGGCTGTCTGGTTCCTGGAGTGAGGCTGTATTTTACCATAGTTAAATGTTAATGCCCCCTCCCCACATCCACTCAAAGCAACCTAGCATCCCTGTTGATATCATCAATCGTAGATGGCATACTAACCACCTGTTAACATGTACTCCCTGGGGTGTGAACTGTTGTTACATAGCCTACTGATGGACCCCCCTCCCCACATACACTCACTGCACTGTTGTATCCCTGGTGATGTCCTCGATCTTACGCCATTCCAACTACCTGTACATATGTAATCTCTGTGGCGCATCTTGTAATTGCGTAGTACTATAATGATGATATGCACATAGGCAGGGGTTCGCATCCGAACACTGGCAACTGTGTTTGTGTGTCAGAGTGTGTGTTACTGTGTCTGTGAATCCCTGAGTGTGTGGGTGTGTCTGTGTTTGCATGCTGTCATGGCAGTGGGTTTTACTGCTTCCCAATGAGAAGCCACTATTTCCAATTGCCTTTACCCTTGTCATCCGGCATACCACTCTTTTACCCACTCTGCTCTCCAGGTAACTATACCTGTGATGTCACCCACTATGGATGTGACGGCTCTGAACACAGTGGCATACTACACAGCTATCATGGTCTTGGATCATTAGAACAGTAAACATAATTGAAACATGGGAGAATATAACTGTGATGTGGAAGCTACAAAGTGCATGCAGGTATTGTGATACTGACCGGTGGGTAGTCAACATGTACATATGGGACTCCCGCAAACACCAACGTCCCCCAGCACAGGCAACTACACCTGAAAGAGGAAGGCAGAACATCAAGATCAACATGCTGTTAGTGTTGTTACACATGATACATACTGTCAAATGTACAAAATGCATTCTAAAACTGCAATACATGGTATTTCTGCTGCCTGTCAACACTGCTCAACAATATTAATCTACAATAGTCTACCTAGTATGTTCATCCTGTGCATCAGACCATATGAACATGTCCCTGCACCGATGGTGTGGATGACAGGGATGCGGCACAGGAATCATCATATGCACAGGGTGATATTATTTGCCAGAGGTTTAGGCTGTGCCTTTGGATGACATCATGCATGTGTGTTAGGGCCTGTGATATCATTGGGCGTGTGTTCATGTTTTGTGTGTGTGTGTTGAGGTGCCCTACATTTGTTTCCAGTGTGTGTGTATGCATGCACACAGGTCTGGCATGGGTAATATTGACAGCTGCAGACTGCACAAGGCAGGTTTCACAGTTCACGGTGTCCGGCCATGGATACATGACCTGCGCCTGCCAGGGGTTGCACAGGCACTACAAGGCAGATGTCCAGATTGGTACCGTCTGATGACATATGTCCACTGGAATCGTGTCCCTGTTGGGACCGTTCAGGACCACATGCACATGGCCTGCTGTGTCCTGGTGTGGACTGCACAGCACCAGCTGCACTGCTCCTGCTACCACCACTATGGGAGCGGGCATGTCCAGTAGCATGTTCATGTAGACCTTCAACAGGTGATGTAGCTGACCTACGTCCACTTGCCCGACGCCTCATTCCCACCAGATGTTCCAGCACAGACATTCCACACTTGAGGATTGACATGCCATGGTCAAGGACTCCCTCCATGTCACCCAATCGTCTAGCCAAAACATCTGCAAGATGATGGTGAGCATTTGTAAGTGCCTGGATGTTGTCAGTTAATGAATGGAAAGCAGCCCTCTGAAGCTTCAGACCTTCTCTGTTGTGCCATTCAGCACATGCCTGTGCCTCCATTACAGCCTGCAACATGCGTCTGGTGACTCCAGCTGATGTGCTTGGTCTCACAGGGGCATGTTGGCCAGAGGTCCTCCTACGAGCAGCGATGGGCATGTCTGTATGGGACATCACCAATATGTTGACTGGGATCATGGTGTGCAGGCACACCTTCCATAGTCACCACACTTCCCTGTTCCATGCTACCCCCCGCCAACTGTCCTTCCTCTATGGCTGGTGGTGATGGGGAATGTGCAGGCAGGGGAACTGTGTGCGAGGATGAGGGGGAGACAGGTGGAATGGCAACCAATGGCACAGATTCAGCCCCTGACACCCTGCCTGTGCCTCAATCATACTATCATCATCACTGCTAGAGTCTGTGGGGACGTTAACATCAGGTGGAATGCAGGAGGGCAATGCACCTACATCAACACCTGTGAGGGGAAGACAAAAACATTTTGCCAGACACACACAGACAGACAGACCGACAGAGACACACACAGACAGACAGAAACATACACAGACAGACTGACACAGACACACACAGACACAGACACATAGACAGACACACAGACAGACACAGACACACACACACACACACAGACACACACAGACAGACAAAGACACACACAGACAGACACACACACAGACACACAAGGACACACAGAGACACACAGAGACACAGACAGACAGAGACACACACAGACACACACAATGACACACACACACACACTGACACACACACTGACACACACTGACACACACACAGACACACAGACACACATGCTACATTCAGGTGATATGGCAGAAGGCATTCAGCTTAGACAATTATAGTTTCAACTTAGGCAGTTATAGTGGTAGTTATCATACATCCCTGAGTTGCACACAACAGCATGCATGTGTTATAGCAGACGGCATGCACCTTACATCATTTTAAAGGGTGGGTAGCATACATACCTGTATTTCACCATTTGTGTTAGTAGCCTATGCCCCATACCTGCAACACAATGCATGCACTTTGCACCATTGCACTGCACTGCCATGGTGTGTGCAACATACACCACATGTTAACAGACCATCACTGACCTTTGTACATCTGCCACTGATGCTTTGTGTTGGCCACCGCCCCTATGTGTGAGGACATAAGCTGTAGGATATGTCGACTGCATACTATGTTTGTCTGAGCCCTAGCTTGCATATCTCCCCCAAAGCAGTGCATGTCTGTTCAGCATTATTCCGCCTACCCCTGAGCTGAGTGTAGACATTGTGCATGTGGCTGTGCAGACATATTTGACATGGCTGTCCCTACTTTGCAATGGTGCCACAGACCATCACAGATTTACAGTACATCGGCCTGCTGTGTGGCATATGACCTTGCCAATCTCATGTAGTATGACATGTCTTCTGCTGATGTGTTGAATGACATGCATACATGTGTAACACAATAGTGTCCTTTCCAATCTACAGTACAGTAATGGTGTCCCAATGCAGGGACATGTTATACTAACAAGCGCCTTCAGCTGATGCAGTGTTGTCTGTCCACCCTACAAATATGCAGGGACATACTGCACATTGAGCTGATGTGCATAGCCATTGCAGGGCATCATGTGGCTTCACAATTGCTATACAGTGTGAGCTACTGACACATTTCATAGCCATGACTATGTTCACATACAATACATATTTAATGAGGAATATGACCCACATCACCTAGGTGTATACAAAATAAACCCTAATGTGGAATGTGTGACACAAGTCACAGAAGGGTATATGGATGACACCCCTGCACATCTGCAACCATGTTACTGATACCTGGCAACTATTCCCACAATGGCTAACTTACAAGTACTCTATGTCCCACATGCCATCTGTGTACCTCACACAAATGACGAGCAGGCAAGACAGTGATGTCTGGCAACAGCTAGGTGAATGTACTGTATCTGTGGCTTGATGTGGATGTATGTGTTTGTTGTGCAACACATGTATGTATTTGGATACAGTATAGGTGAATGCTTCCATGTCGTGACACACCCCAGATGTTCAAGACATGTTATGCGGTGGTTTCATGTTATGCCTACACAAGCTGTGCACAGGCCTGTATGATGTTTAGTATTTCACATCTGCAATATCACCATTACCCAAAGGCCATAGTTGTATTGTGTTGAGCCAATGTACAACAGGGTGTACACACATGTACATCACTTCTACTGTGTGTGTTGCTTCATGTCTCTGGCCATCCTCCATGACCATGTGTACACATGTTCAATCCAATGCTTGTGATGGCCATCTTATTTCATATGTCAGTGTTATCCCATATGGCATACACCCATAGATGTCATATGCTCCAATGAGGACAGGGTTATGCAGACAAACGGTGGTATGTATGGGATATGAGACATGTTTTGCAGGATAGTTGAGCAGTGTTGCAGTCAGCCCACTGCATGTCATGGACATGTCTGATAGCACATGACATTGTGTGACATTCATAGCAAGGGTATACTCCACAAGGGTGTATCCAGTGGGCCGGGCATACTCCAGCTCCAACACATTTAGTGTGTGCACACATATGCTCTCTGTACAGTAATATTCATATTCCCAACATGTGTAATGCTGATATGTAGTGCCTGTCCCTACAGTGGAACACACCTTCACCATTGTATTCACTGTTGTCCATACATCTGGCAATTACAGTTCAGAAGGTTTAGTGTAGGTGTTTCATATAGTCTTCAATTGTTTCACATAGGTAAACAGTGTGATGCATTGCAGGTCTGAACAGTGTCCATTAACAGGACCACCATACATTATGTGTACTTCTGTATGGCAGATATCATACAATTGATATGTTCCATGCATTATCAAGCCTGGTAATTAATAACAATCTCACCTGACACAGGCTGCTGTCGCTACAAAATGCCAGAGGTACCTAAACTGAAGTGTCACAGCAGTAAGATAATTATCCACACATATGTGATAGTTGCAGGGTGCAATGTCTATGTTAGCACATAAGCCAATACAATACACTATACTATGGAGTATGCACATCTGTGCATACATAGAGTAGCAGACTAAAGTATGTGGCATGTGTGCATAAATGAGTTTCTTGTGATGTTGCATTACATATTGTACAGTAACACATGTAACTATGTGATATATATAGTTGTGTTTAATGTGCAGTAGTGACTTACCAGGTAACTCCAGGATCAGTGGTTGAGAGACACCCACCTCCACAATGCCAGCTAAAGCTTGTGGATGGAGGTCTGCAGGTGGCCGCAGGCTGGCCAGTAGCTCCTCGGTATGTGTGAGTGGAGGCTGGGTGAGTGGTCCCCCACCTGTTGCACCTTGGTCCCTGGTGATTGCGTTAGCACGCTGTTTCGTCCATCTTATCAGGTCAGTGCAGTGTCGGTGCACCTGCTGATAGATGTGATTGTGACCGCCAACATCACTTACCCTCCTGCAGAATTCCTCCCACAGGGCATCCAGCTGTTGTGCATCCTATGGCACATGGCTGAAGAGTGTGTAGTTGTCGAGAAGGTATGGGAGGAGGACCTCATCCTCCAAGCGGTTGTACGGCGGCCGTCTGCTACGTGGCATACCTGGAAGACATAACGATGGAGACAGGTCACAGTAACTCACAGAGAAGTACAGCAGTACAGCTGAACATACATGTGCATCACATTTATTAAGATTACAAATACATCTTTGTAAATCTACATGACACTAACACCACTGACATGTATAAGTCACACTCATTTGACACCTACTGGTGATGTGATGTTATTGCCATATATGTGTGTGTGTCACATGATGACATTGTTCATACACCATGTGGATGTTGTCTTGACGTGGGCATGTCTGTTTGCCTGTAGTGGTGTCTTTTCCTATCAGCACATGCCTGGATGTGTTCACATTAATGCAATCAACCTTAATACTGTGTATATGCCACATATATAGTCATACATAGCCATTAGGGACATGACCTGTGACCCTGCATTCTTGCAAGCATGTATGTATTTTGCCATATACATCTACATGGCACTGTACAGCTGTGTAGCATCCTGCCATGTATTGCCTGTATTGCACATGTGTAACACATGGGACAATAGCTAGCCTGATGGTATTTGCAGGGTTGGATATCAAATATAGCATGCATGGTCATAGTGATCTAGTAGGCTATATGCCCTTGGCCATTTTTGAGCCTAGGCAGACAGGTTACCTAGCTGTAGGCAACAGACAGGTAAGTTTCAGTGGCCAGTTCAGACAGTGCCACATAACTGATACACATGGTTACTGATATTTTTGGCATGCGTTCATCACACCATGTCACAGAGAGGGGCGATGTGCAGCTTCGCTGGACAGGGATGCATAGTATGGCAAGAGTATGTTAAGTGTATGGGACAGGGATCTGTCAGGCATGTTGTGATCATTGTATTAGAAAGGTGGATGTCCATGAAGTATGTGTTTATTTGGGGTAAGGATGTGTTAAGTGTCGCATGTCCAACACCTCTGGGTTGGACATGGCTTTATTCAGGGTAGGCTGCATGCTATATAGTGCAGCTAGGGATTGTGAAGGGCAGTGTAGGCTATCTACACATGGGCAATAACCCTTAAAGGAAATATGTGATTTATCATGGGTCATATGGGTGCTGAGTATGGCTGAGCAGTTACCTCTATATTCCTGGATGGCACCCTGTTATGATTAGGGGTGCCACATATGACTACCTGTCTTTTGTGCTGAAGTAACTATCAAAGGGAAGTACTGTCCAGCTGCATCCCATACACGCAGTTGTCATTATGTTGACCGCTGCCTAGGTGGTAGTTGATGGGTACAGGGTTTGTAACACAGGGGATGACAATGCAATGCTTAGCTTTCAGATTGTGGCCGTACATCACGCACCACACATCTGACACACTAAGGCCCTTCTGTATGTTGAACGCAGCACACAATGAGTCAACTATTGCACCTAGTTCATAGTCATTTGCAAACACCAATAGGCTGACGCCTTCTGTGTTAGTCTATGTGGTATAGATAACAAAGTGGGGGAGTACCAGGAATGACCCCTCTATTACTGTGGCTGGCACTGGTTTGATGTGCCTGTATTCACCAGACACCTTCTGTAGTGTGGGTTCTGTCAGCAGTCCAGTTGCCAACCACTCCTGTGACATAGGAATATACACCTAGTTTACTGAGTGTAGCTGGAACACAGTATGAGTGATGGTGTTCTATGACCTGACAAGGTCATGATATGCAGCGTGAATCAACCCTACTGACATCTACATCTGTACCGAGTACATCAATTATCTTGACCATGGTTCATGGCAGTACAGACCAGACTCAGCAGGATAGTTGTGCACCATGTCCCATTATCAATGGTGTCTTCCCCTTTGTGGGGTGTGATAACTGTTACTGTGCACCATTTGGTGTGTACACAGCCTGACATGGAGCTATGATTGAACATGATGTGGATGTGGATAGCTGAATGTTCTTACATTTGTGGAGGATACACCCCGGGATGTAGACAGGTCCCATGAAAGCTGTATGTATGGCTTTAGAGAGTGCAGCTTGTACCTGCATAGTCGTTAGTACAGGGGCACTGTAGTGTACATGGTTATATTACTAAGTATACCTGTTGGGGTGGGGGGTGGGAGTGGGTTTAGGTTCTCTGAGACCCTATATGGATGAACAGGTGCTATTTCTGTAGGTGCAGTACTTCCCATGCCATAGTGCTGTGCAGCACGGCAGGTCTTGTCGTTGCCATTACGATTAATGACACAGGTATAGAATGCTCTGTGCTTGGCTTCATAATATGTGGCTGATTAGTTTCATAGTAGCTTTTCGTGGATGTATATGGTGTATCTGCATCTTACTGATGCTGACCAAGGATCACCTACACTCATGTGTGTTCATTCTTGCAACAGGTACTACCTTCTGTGGTACAGTTAAAGCATGGTGCCACCAGTTTGCCTACTTGTTTGTGATGGGTTGACTCCTGGTTCTGTTTCAATGGCACAATCACTGCACTTATGTAACTGCTTAAGGTTCATTTGTGTAGGATTCAGCATTAGCACATGTATAGTCTATCTGCATGGGTGCCATGGCACTCACCACTCTGGTCTTAGGAAACATAACATTGGCATTAGAGTTTAACTATGTGTAGCATACTGTTAGCTCTGTTTGTGTGACTACTGTGATCCAGGTCAGGGGAGTCGATGGAATCCAACATGCATTGAGCACAGGTGTTGGTACATGAGGAGTCTTTCCAGTTCATAATGGAATAGTTGAGAGTAGACATTATTATGGTTCTGTTTGAGACATAATCTTTCCCATTACAGCACATTATGATAGTTGGGAAGTTCACGGCCTGGTGGATGATCTGTCTCAGGGTGCATTTTGAATTCCAATTTTTCTCAAAGGTAGTTGCTCAGCATAATTCATCTGATGTTATGCAAGTGCAATTTGGCGTGGGGGTGTACATATCCTTCAGGAATATGGACACACCTGCGGCCCGTGTGTTCCAATTAACGATAATGGGCAAGAGGTGAGGTATGTGTTATAACATGGTCATGCAGGTGTGCTCTCCAGAGCATTGAAACATGTATCTGCCACTGCACAGATATGTTCTCCATGTTAGGGCATGACATATTTGGGTCTGTATAGTGTTTCTGACATGTATCATTGTGTGGCATGACCCGCAGTTTATTGCTTGGCTGTCCCTGTAACAGCAGTGGGCCCTTACTTGAACCATGCATGATGAAGGCACTATAGGGGAAGCATGAGATCTAGGCAGTATCCAGATTCCCAGGGGTGACAGGTGCAGGCCCTGTCTGGCAAAGCATCATGGTCTGTCTACCATGTTATCCCAAAATGGCAGATACCGGATACCCTGTGACATGCACCACTACACTAGATAATTGTGGAATACAATCCTTTTGTCCCTGTACTGCAGTATCATTCTGGCCAATGGCAGAATGCTACCCAGGCCTTGAGACATACCTGCATGGGCTACAAGACCTGACAGTTCCTACATGTGTTTCCATGCAGTCCAGGCTACTGCATCACAGGTCCTGCACAACAACATGGAAGATGCCAGGGCCATGTTTATAGTTCAAAAGGTGGTCTGAGTGTATGAGTATGTGGCTAATCATGGCAGACAGGCAGCTGACAATATGTATGCCCTCGTATAGGTCGGTGTGTAAAATAGTGCTAGAGTTTGCATTCACAAATGAGTACTGTTGGGCATGTTTCCAGTCATGTGTTCAGAGGTGTGGCACAATTATGCAAACTATGTCATACAGTTTGTGTATTTCAGTGTCTGTCTCTTCCTGCTTGGGGGTTCACTTTTTTGGCCAGATACTTAGATGCGTCTGTGAACGTGTGTGATTTTCGGTAGTGTGTGTGGGTGTCCTTACTGTGTCCTGGTAAGGGTATGTGTTGGTTGTGTTGATGAGCTGCATGTGTTAACCTACACCTCATGACTGTCCAGTCCAGTCTAGGCTGTAGAATGGGCTGCCTTCCAGCTTACCCCTGTAGCTGCATCCCAAACAATATGTGGAGTGTGGTTTTAGGTGGGTCTGGCAGTGTACATGGCATAGAGATTACATTCCCCCAGGATGGCCACATGCACAAAGCTGACATTAGGAAACACCAGTAGCTGACTGACTAGTGGACATGTCTGTATGAGCAGTCAGTACTGCAAGTACCAAGTACTGTATTTAGTTTATCAGCAATCCTCCTCTGAGGAGCATATCACATCCTGTTAGTTGATTACAGATGATGCAAGTGTCTCCAGGTCTGTTTCCTTCTCTGGGTATATACTCACATATCCACCAGGACCATGAGCTCTGTTGGGCACAGACACCCGCTCTCCAAACAGAGTCATGTATCAATAGGCTCTGATGCCACTATCAACATGATCAAGATATAATCAGATAGTGTGAGCCATCACCTATGATGCGGCTATTACACATGGGCAGCTGTCTCCTACATCTTACACTCCTATTGCAGATGTTGCACTGGAGTTAAGGATGATATGCAACCTGTTTCATTACCAGTGCTGTGCACTACCTTACATACAGTATGTGCAATTGGCTGTTAGGTTGGCAATGAGAGGTTGGGATACACAAACCTGGTAGTTCAACCAGTGTGTCTGTACTCTCAATATCCACTCTATGTAGGTGTGCACATAGCCATTTGACCCAGCCCTGTAACAAGAGTCACTACACATTTGCATAACATGTGCACATGCACAGCTGTTATTGCTTGCAAACGATAGTAGAGAGGTGGATATTACATGTGTTTTGTGCATGGATAGTGACCTGGCTCTTCCAATTATCTTTGCTATCATGCTGCTAACCTGTCAGATGAATACTAATGCTATGTATCCTGTCACTGAGTATTGTAATTGTCAATAGACATAACTATTGTTTGCATAACATAACAGAACTGCAATGTAGAATAGAATAGAGATCTGCCTAGAATACTGTACATTACACAGTTATTGGCACAATATCCCACAATACACACCATATTTGCATGGTAAGCCCACCTTTAACATATTCATCTTACTTATACACACATACATATGTCGACTGTTTCAATATATCGACATATACTATCCCCTGTTATAGCACATACTTGTTGGACCAATCCTGACACTGACAGTGGCTGGAAGTGAATTGGTGGGATCCAAGCCCATATCATCCCTTGTGGTGTATGTGGAGTGTGCCATGTGACCTACAGCAGTACACACATAGAATACTACAAGCATTGCTACTTCTCAACAATACATCGCTACAAGGCAGCTATTTGCACTATATGCATTGATTACACTGTAATTCTTACAATACAGGTACTACATACACAGACATACTACATGTTATACATACCGTCTTAGTAATCGGAGGTGTTATTAACTAGTGTAATACTCGTTTTTGGTTCATCTTTCAGTGTTTGTTCTGTCCTACAGGTAGATACAGATGGTCTGAATGTGTGACAAGGCAACCTTTTATAGTTACAGATCAGTAACATGTGCTATCTCGATGACCATTTGTTGTTCCTAAGTAGCTAATTACATTCACATCAGCTGCACAGCTACTGCCTTAGCCAATAGCATGGCTACAATGGAGTATAATTGAGTACTCCTCTTGGGCATTGTCCCTTTGCCTTACTTGTGAGGAAGACAGAGTGGAAGTTTTGTCTGGAATCTATTGCAACAGCTGTATGGAGACGAACAGTAATATATTGTGTGTAATGGCTAGAGAAGTTGGTCTAAATGTGAGTACTGCTGTTATATTTCTGAACACTGCTACTTGTGCAGGGTTTGTCTGTACCTAATACTTCTGCATATGTTTCAGTCTGGCCAGGTTGTTTGACCAGCTCAAGGCTGCATAGCTATGCATATAATGTTAGGGGGTTTACAGTGTGCTTACCAGACATATTTAGTTTGGTGTTACTGTGTATCATACTGTGCTAATAATCAGTACCCAGTAAAACTTCCTGGTGTACGAACCTTTCAGCTCTCTGAAATGGGATTAGTTCATACAAACCCTGTTACATCAGCAGCTATTCAGTTGTATAATGACAACTATTTCACATAGGGCCATGTTAGTGTGTCTGTGTCCAGGTGCGTTAAGGTTTCAGCAGATGTTGTACAGTAGTTGCATAATTGGTTATGGTATGACATTATGTATTGATGTAATTATTTTGGTTGTGGGGTATATGTTGCTGGGGGTACATAGCACATGCAGGTGTGTAGGAACCCCTTTTATACAATGTCTATATGTGTGCGGGTGTTCTTTCCCTATGTGAACACCTATCCCTTAGTGGACTAATACTATGGTAATCGCAAGCTGATTCATTAAGGCACTATTGAATGCTTCCTGTATAGCATGCAGGTATTGTTAGTCCTTGAATCCTTTTGGCAATACATCTGAATGTAAACAAGATTTGCAAAATGAAAGCTGTCTGTGTAATTCTGTCATGTATATTTGCATTAATTGCAGTTGTGTTGATGACTGTGTCCATAGAACATATTTGTAATAGTGTATTGGCATGTACTCTTCATATGTTATGTTCATATTGTTTGGGGGGGCGGAATGTGTGATTGCTATGGTCCATGTTATACTCAGATATGACCGCTTCGGATGCTATCTACAGACACGTATGTATGTGTGTATACATGTATATATATATGTGTATGGTTCTACCTGACATAATCGATATATATATATATAGAACCATATATATATATATATATATATATATATATATATATATATATATATATATATATCTATATCTATATATATATATATATATATATATATATATATATATATATATATATATATATATATATATATATATTTGTTTGTTTGTGTCTTTCGGCTTTTTCTGGTTAGATATATATATATATATATATATATATATATATATATATATATATATATATATATATATATATATATATAATATGTAACAGAGAACAACACACCTGATACACTTGTAATAAGTGACTCTATCATCAGGCACACTGACGTCCCGCTCACCAGGCTGAACAAGGAGGAGGTCATGGTGAGCTGTCTGGCGGGCGCTAGGATCTGCCGCATAACACAAGCACTCAGGTCACTCCAAGGCAAGTACAAATATGACTCAGTCATTGTCCATGCTGGTGTGAATGACCTGAGACGTACCTCCCTGGACTACATGAAAAGAGACATAGAGGAGCTCTCTGAGCATGTAGCCCAGGCCAGTATGACCCTGACCTTGAGTAGCATATTACCCTCACCAAGAATGATGCCACAATATGAAAACAAGATGATCAATTTCAACAATTGGCTTAAGTATTGGTGTCATTCAAAGGGATCCAATGCCTGTCAGCCTGGGATGACATGCTCGACAAGCCATGATGCTTCGCTAGGGATGGATTACACCTGTCACCCCTGGGCTTTCAGATATTGGCAAAGGCTCTTGCCACCCCATAGTGCCTTTTTTAGGCAAGGCTCAAAAGACAAACCCACTTCCATAGGTATCAAAAAGGATAAGAAACTAAGAGTAATGCTACTCAATGCCAGAAGTCTAAACCTCATGATGCATGCACTCGAAACTCTCCTTAGCATGGAGAACATCGATATCTGTGCAGTAACAGAAACCTGATTCAAGGCTCCCGAGAGAACCCCAGCACTACCAGGTTATACCTCATACCATGCTTTTCGGCCACAAAACTTGGACCAAACCACAAAAGGAGGGGGAGTATCAATATTCGTCAAAGATACCCACACCTCCAGGTTGGTGGCACAGCACGAAGCATCAGAGACTATGCATGTGCAACTAACAGTGGGTAAAACTGCCTTCCAGTTTATAGCCTGCTACAGACCACCCTCCTTAACCCAGGAACCCCACTCGGCCTTCCTGAGAACACTGGAAAATATGAAGGACTCTCCAAACACCATTAAATTGGGCAACTTCAACTACTCAAACATAGACTGGGAGCATTACTCTAGCTCCAACACCCTAGCCCAAAGGTTCCTAGAATTTATAAACTCAAATGCTATGGAACAACTTGTTACCACTCCCACAAGAGGGGAAAACATACTGGACCTGATCATCACCAACATGGGGGCTCTGTGCTCCAGACCAGAAGTGTATCCCTCACTGGTAAGATCAGACCATAAACTAATCTCACTGGATATTCACATCCCGACCCCACCCCCTGCCCAGAAAACCACAGTGAAAAACTTCTCAAAAGCAAATTTTACACTCCTCAAAACTGAGGTGGAATCCTTCAAAACCCCCGGGCCTGTGGAAAATACAGCCCAGACCGCAGAATCCTTTATAAACACATTCTATGAACACCTTCAGGAATGCATGGATCATGCAATCTTAAATAAAACCAAGACCCAGTCCTCCAAAGGCAGACGTCCTGTCTGGTGGACCCCAGCCATAAACAAACTATACAATAGAAGGAGAAAGCTACTACATGATAGAGCAAAATCCCAAAAAGGGAAGGCATCTCTGATCAGTATTAGCAAAAAACTACGGGCACTCATAAAATCGTCTAAGGCCAGCTTCGAGAGAAAAATTGCACAGGACACTAAGGATAATCACAAGGCTTTCTTTAGTTATGTTAGGAATCTGGGTGGGAATTCCCAGATATGCTCAGAATTAGTCCAAAATGAGAAAAAATACACCGAACCCACAGACATTGCCAACATCCTAGCTGACAGGTTCAGAGCAAACTTCTCCCCCCTCCCCACAAAAAGGGCAAATATCTATCCCAGCAGTGTGCTGCCCCACCAATATCTCAGATGCTCAGGTAAGAGCCGCCCTCTCCAAAGCAAAAAACACAGCATCAATGGGACCAGATGGTGTCCCGGGCTGCATCCTACATGAACTCCAAGAAGAGCTAAACCCAAACATAAAACTAAAGTTCAGGCTCAGCCTTACTACAGGATATGTACCCAAAGAGTGGCATATAGCAACAGTGGACCCTCTCCACAAAGGTGGTGTCTCAACCGATCCTGGAAACTATCGCCCCATAAGCCTGACTAGCTTGGTCTGCAAAGCTATGGAAAGGATCATCATGGACCTCATAAATAAAGATATTGGGGACCTACAGACACTAGATCCTACCCAGTTCGGCTTTGTTAAGGGCAGATCCTGCCTCTTAAACCTGGTCGATTTCTTTGAAACAGTCACCAAGGCCATTGACGAGGGGAAGGTGGTCCACACAGCCTACCTGGACCTCGCAAAAGCCTTTGATACAATACCCCACTCGGGCATTATAGATAAGCTCACCAGCTTAAATATAAACCCCTATGTCACTAGATGGGTTGCAAACTGGCTCAAGGACAGAACCCACATGGTTAGAATTGCTGGAGCCATGTCAGACTCCAAACCAGTTACAAGTGGCATCCCACAAGGCTCAGTCCTGTGACCTCTCTTATTCATTATATTTTTCTCTGAGGTACAGGCCAACACAGAAGGACTGTGGATGACCAAGTTCACAGATGACTGCAAACTAGGCGCCATAATCAACTCTCCAGCCGACACAAGCATCCTACAAAAGGGCCTCATAGAAGCAAACAACTGGTGCCAGAGCCATGGCCTCAAGCTAAACACCAAAGAGTGTATAGTCATCTCCTTTGGCAAAAACAAAGTGCCCACAAATTACCACATAGGTGGTAATCCATTAAGTACAGAAGAAGTAATTAGGGACCTGGGGACCCAAGTTGATAGTAATCTCTCATTTGAAAACCACGTGGCCAAAGTGGTTAGAAAAACATTTTATGTAGCCCACCTAATCATGAAGGGATTCACATCTAGATCAGGGGAGGTCATTGTGCCTCTTTACTCATCCCTCATCAGGCCCATAATTGAGTACAATGCCCCTTTTGGGATGTACCTTACGAGACACCTGCAAAAACTGGAAAGACCCCAAAAGTACCTCACCAAGAGGTTCAAAGGGCTCAAACAGATGCCATATGCTGCCCGGTTAAAGAAACTACAGCTCTACTCAGTGGCATACCACCTGCTCAGAGGCGATCTGTGCCTGACGTATAAAGCCATGTCCAAACCGGAATTAATGGACATGCTGCACCTCAGAAAATCCAAATCCCATCGAGATACACGCTCGAGAGACTTGAACCTCAGCACTGAAATAAATAGGACATGCTGGAGGGACAGATTCATAACCCAGAGGCTCCCTTCACTCTGGAATAAAATTCCAGTCCAGGTTAGGCAGAGTCCCTCATTGACTCTCTTCAAGACGATACCCCGGGTATCACTTCTGTGTCACTGTTAGACAGAGGCACAGTATACTAACCTCGAAAAAGGGCATAGCAAAATGAATTTAAAATGGGTGGCGAAAGCCAAACACACTCTGGCTAGGCTTATAAATGCCCTAGGGCAGATAGCCTAGTATGAACCTATGAACCTATATATATATATATATATATATATATATATATATATATATATATATATATATATGTATATATATATAAATATAATATATATATTTAACCGCACTCAAAAAAATAATGAACGAAGAGAAGAAATTTTAACTAAGAAATGAACTTCGTGACAATAACAGCATTCAAAAAATAGTAAATCACACCAACAACTCTTGCAGTACTTTAGCGCTTTCGTCTTACTTATTATCAAGACTTCTTCAGAAAGACATGTTTCATAACTATGGTTATAATTATGGTTAACCATAGTTATGAAACATGTCTTTCTGAAGAAGTCTTGATAATAAATAAGACGAAAGCTCTAAAGTACTACAAGAGTTGTTGGTGTGATTTAATATTTTTTGTATGCTGTTATTGTCACGAAGTTCATTTCTTAGTATATATATATATATATATATATATATATATATATATATATATTTATTTATATATGTATATAGATATATACATTATTGCATATGTTTATCTCTACCTCCATAGATGTGTAGATGTTTTTAACTTATCTATATATCTACATATATATGTAGACCTGTATATATCGACATGTCTCTATGTATCTCTCTCTCTCTCTCTCTATATATATATATATATATATATATATATATATGTGTGTGTATATGTGTATATATATATATATATATATATATATATATATATATATATATATACATATATATATATATATATATATATATATATATATATATATATATATGAGCATACACCTTTAATTGGGTACATGGCAGGTTGTCCTATTTCACAAAATTCCTCCCTTTTGTGTTTTAACCTGTCTGCATACACAACTGGGATAGATATATCCCAGGTAGCTTAGTGTTAGGTTACTCTGAGGATGAAGTACATGGTTGCGGGTTTCTCCTGGAAGGTGTTTTTATTTTACCTCTCAGAGTAGGTACTGGTAGGGAAACTGTGAATAATTCACATTTACTCAGTTGTGAGCAGGTTTGCCCATGGTCTGTGTGACGTTAAGCAAAGGTCAAATGTGTGAAGCGCTTCTCCGTTTACCATGTTTCAGCGCTGCTTACCATCATGCCAACACGTCGAAACACGCTTACAACTGCTTAAGAGTGCTTTATTCCACCTGCATCCAAAAGCCCTTATTCTGGCCCTCAAAATAACCTAACAGTCCTTGCAGGACTTGAACCCAGGACCATGCACACCACAGTCACTAGCTTTACCACTAAGGCATCGGAGATATGTACAAATGTTATGGTGTTTAGAGTATACATTGTACTACACACATTCCTCACTACTGAAAACAAATGTGACAGTCAGTTGGTGTACATGTGTCTGATACATGTTAATGTTCATATGTTTGTGAAAGTAGGTGTTGCAATGTGACATGACAGGGTGAATTATGAATGAGTAAGGTTCTTGCTTTGTGTCCTTTTTATGTTGTCCCCATACTCCATGTATGCCCCTTCAGTTCACTTATTGGACATCCGATCCTGGCCCTCCTTGATGCATGATTGCATTACCCATCATTCCTCCCCCACCCCAATCTTCACATACACAACAACCACCTCTTCCATGGTGAATTAGGTTAATATTAATTGTTATAATATCAGAGCTGCATATGTTTTGTGTACACTCCAATTCCTTTGGAGTATTTCTGTGTCACGAAGTGTGTTCATAGATGTTTATATATATGGCTATTGATGTAACTGTATAATATATATATATATATATATATATATATATATATATATATATGTGTGTGTGTGTGTGTGTGTGTGTGTGTGTGCAGACAGCACTGACACACACACACACATATATATATATATATATATATATATATATATATATATATATATATATATACATATATATATATATATATATATATATATATATATATATATATATATATATATATATATATATATATATATATATATATATATATATATATATATATATATATATATATATATATATATATATATATATATATATATATATATATATATATATATATATATATATATATATATATATATATATATTTTTTTTTTTTTTTTTTTTTCTTGCATTAGTTTGTAACAGTATTACATCTGTAGACTGGAATGTGTTGGTTCACAAACTACAGTACATTACAATATACTGTACATATGTACCCAAAGTCACTGTCCCATTTGTGATCATTACAGTGAAATGCATATGGTATAAGGTCTTGTCTCAAGACCATGAAACATGTGTACAGCTTGGATGGCTTGGTGGTATGTCCCATGACTATAGTGTGCATGGTTCAGTGTTTGACACCTGCAATGCTTTACGAATGTTTTTTACTTCAGAATAAGGCTCATTTAAACAGTTGTAAGCATGTTTAAAAGTGTTTTTGTGACATTATAGCAGCAGTTAAACACATTTAAACAAACTTTGCAACGTATAACCTGTGCGCGCTAACATGGCCACATCCGCTAACTACTCCAGATATATACATGTCATTGACGTAACATCTCACTATGTGCTGACATAACATTACATTCTCTTTTGACTGTACTCTCCTGCACACATGGGTTTATATGGGTGATTCTAATGTTTATTATATTGACGATTACTACCTATATATGCAAGCTGTGGTTAAAGTATAATTTTGCACATGATAAACATCCCTGCCTTTATTGGAATTGTAACCTTGAATGCACAGATACTATGCGGATGCTGTAACCATGACACTGTTGACATTAATGTTGCTTCCGCCTATTTCCTATTTACATGATTTCTATGTGTAAGCTAGGCTAAGCAAAGGGCAGGAGCCCCCAAACTCACTGAGCTTCACGTACTCTTGAAATAACAACATATAACAAATGTACTGTGAGACAATACATGACATTCCTAACTACATTAGGCATAGCCCCTCACTGACACACTTCAAGGGAAACCTTGTTGTGTGAATGGGTAACAGACTATACACCCCTGGGATCATGTGTCCCAGAATCATACAGCCAGATGGTGGGGTGCCTGTCCAGTTTGATAGCTGCAAGACCTGTTGGGGGAATTGAATGGTGTTGAATTGCCACATTAACATGCCCTCTTTAGATCACTAAGTGCCCCTATCACCCTCCACAACCACAGTCTTCAACAGCTTCCAACAAATTTGCCTGGAGTTGCTTCATTGGCTATGCTTTACAGAGGCTCAGTTACTTCATCAATGGTGCGGGGAAGGCCAACATACTGTTGCTATGCTTCTAATTGCCCTTGGGCAGATAAGTAGTAGGCTATCTGTGAACCTCTAATGTGCAGGCCATCACAACCATAATATGTGAATAAACAGACCTTCAGATCACAATATTCAGTGTGAACTCATCATGTAGTCAGGAAATAGTTGAGTACAGCAAAGAACATACAGAACACTGATATTTAGTCACTCCAAAAGCCTATCTTGGAAGCTAGAAGACTTGTATACGTTTAAGGCTTTCTATTGCTTACCAGTAGGTTACCTACAGGGGAGATGAAAAATAAGCACAGATGGGGAACATGCATGCAATGATACCATACTGGCCTATGTGTCTGCCTTACACTTTGGAATACTGGCCAAGGCTATTGGCACCCCATGGTGCCTTATTTAGGACAGTCTTGAAGGTGATTACCAGCTCTGTAAACAGCACAGTGGCAGGTTCTATCAGAATTATGCTACTCAACACCAGGGGTGCACTCACAGCACTCCTTAGGATGGACAACACCAACATCTGTGCATTAACTGAAATCTGTCTTAAGGCTGCTGATAGCACACCAGCACTACCAGACTACAACCCATACCACACAATACAGCCACAGAACATGGACTGACATACATGGAGGGGCTATATCCATATGTATCAGGGATAACTACACCTCCAGGTTAGTGTGGCAGCATGATACCTCTGTGATCATCCATGTGCAGCTAACATCAGCCAGAACTGCAATGTGGAATGTGGCCTGCTACAGATCACCCTCCATGACCCAGGACCTCCACTCCACCTATGTGCAGACAGTGGAGAACATGACAGTCCTAACATACACCCTGGCATTAGTCAAAGTCAACTACCATACCATTAACTGGGAAGCGTACTATGGTACTCACTTCCAGGACCAGTGCTTCCTGGAATGTATCACCTCATATGCCCTCTATCAGGTGGTAACCTCCCTAACGTGGGGCGGAAACTACTAGATGTGGTCATCACCAACATTGGCAACAGGTGCACCACAGCAGAGGTTAACCAGTCACTGGTTAGATCTGACCAGGAACTATTCACTGTTTCCACACCCTAGCTTCTCCCCCACCCACAGATAACACAGTGTATACCTTTCCTACAGCTAAATTTACACTACTAGTGACAGGGGTGGGGGGTTTCACAGCCCCCACGCTAAGGGGAAACACTGCTCAAGATACAGATAGATTTACAAATGCAGTCTATAAGCACCTACATGGATGTGTGGATCGTGCCATCACTGGTAAACCAAGACTCACTCCTCCTAGACAAGGACACTGATCTGGTGGACCTCTGCAATAAACAGGCTATACTACAGAAGTAGGACAGTGTTCCAGACACACAGCAATTCCCATGAAGGGCAGACATCCGTGACCTCTATTAGCATGATACGTAGGTCCCTCATGACATCATCCAAGGCTAACATTAGCAGGAGAATAGGCAAGGATTTGAAAGATAACCACAAAGTCTTCTTTGGCTATGTCAGTGATCTATGTGGTGACACAAAGATTTGCACTGTGCCGGTGAAATATAGCACAAAATATGCTGACCCTACTGATATCGCCTACATCCTTGCAGATACATTTGGTGCATACTTCACCTCCTAAAGAGCCCACAACACAATCCTAAATGTACAGTATCCCAACCATCAGAGACACACAGGTGGAAATGGCCCTCTCTAACAGCAGAACACAGCATCAATGGAGGCAGATGTTGACCCAGACTGCATCTTGCAAACTGTACAAGACAACTTGCCCCCACCTAATTAAGCATTACTACCTCAGCCTCTCTACAGGCTACACGCCTATACAATGGCATGTGGCAACGGTTATTCCACTCCATCAAGGTGAAATCACAACTGACCATGGTAATTACCACCCCATAAGTCTGACTAGCCTGGTCTGCAATGGTACGGTTTGCATCCTCTTGGCCCTCATTAACAATGACATTGATAACGTTCGAACACGTGACCCAACCCAGGTCAGCTTGCTTGAGTGCAGTTCATGCCTACTGAACCTGTTTGACGTCTTATATACAGTCACCAAGATGTTAGATGATAGTGGAGGTGGTTCACACATACTACCTGGACCTCACCAAGGCTTTTGACACCATGCCCCACTCAGGTATTATTGATAAACACACCAGCCTGTACATTCACCCATACATCACAGGTTGGGTTGCCAATGGGCTTACACACAGAACCCACATGATATGACTAGTGGTCTCCAGGTCCAACTCTTGAACAGTCACGACTGGCGTGCCACAAGACTCAGTCCTGGGAGCCCTACTGTTTGGCATATACGTCTCAGATATACAGGCAAACACAGGTGGACTACGGCAGACCATGTTTGGCAATGACTGCAAACTGGGAGCCATGATTGATAGTCCAGCTGACATGGACATCCCTCAAGAGGCCTCACAAAGAATGTCACAGTGTGCCAATGACATGGGCTCCAGCCAAATGCCACTAACTGTAAATTCATTCCATTGTGGAATTGGCACCCACATATTAACACATGAGTGGCAGCCACTTTAATACAGATGAGGTAATGGGGTATATGGGGACAAAGGTAGATAGTGATCTCCCCTTTGACAATCATATCTCCACAGTAGTTAGGACATCCTTCTATGTAGGCCATCTGATTACTAAAGGATTCCCATCTAGACATACTGGGGTTATAGTGCCCCTTTACTCATTACTCATCAGTCCCATCATACGGTATAATAACCCATGTAGGATATTCCTCAGAGGACACATCCAACAGCTGGGGGGTCCACGAATGTACCTCGCCAAGGGGAATACTTGCCTCCAACATATGGCCTATGCAGCCGGACTGAATAAACTCCTGCTTTACTCAGTGGCATCGCGTTTACCCAGAGATGATCTCCGCTGGCCAACACAGCCATGTTGAACTCAGGCTTGATGGATTTGCTCCACCTATGGGAATCCATGTCACAGTGAGCCACACACTGTAGTGAGCTGACCTTGCCACAACAATAACCGGAAGATGCTGGAGGGACAGCTTCCTGTCACAGACACTCCCCATACTTTGGAACAACATTCCTAACTACATTATACAGAGCCCCTCACTAACACTCAGCAAGAGAAACCTTGAAGTGTGGATGGGGAGCAGTAGATGCACTGCAGGGATCCTGCCATTGGTTCTGCTCCACAGAGGGATGGTTAATGAATCAATGGGGTGGCAAAAGCTGACACATTTTGGCTGGCCTTATGAAAGGACTCTGGCAGTTGGCCAAGTACTTACCTATGAATCTGTACATACAGTATCTGCATATGCTGATAGTTTAATTCACTGTTCAGGTGTTGATTTACTTTGTGCCAATGGTTGTTGTTTCTGCAACAGTTGAGGGCTGCCTATGTTGGATGCACACAGTAGACTGCCTATACTTGACAATTTACAGGTAGTTTTGTGTGTGTGTGCCATCCATTTTTACTGTGTGTGCAGGTGGAGTAAGGTGTCAGTCCCTAGGTGCCTACACTGTCGGTGTGTGTGCTATACGTTCCCTCTTTGCCAAGTCATGGGCATACTGGGCACACCTCAGTCTGCCTACTAGAGCTGGCTCAGGGTGTTCATGGTCTGAGTACATCTTTGTCTGTGGTTCCCTTGGCAATGGTGGTGGGCTGTGAGGGCATTCACCATTCTGTCCCTGCTGCATCTGTTTCCACAGGACCATATTGTGTAGCATGGCACACACTATGAAGATGTGGGCACATGTGCCTGGAAAGTACTGCAAGGCTCCATCAGATATGTCCAAGCAACCGGACTGTGATTTCAGCTTCCCAAATACTTGCTCTATGATGATTGTAGTTTGTGCGTGTGCCTCATTATGGCATTCCAGCATGGGTGCATGTGCATTTCTGATGGGAGTCATCATCCACGGTTCCAGTGCATAGCCAGCATCCACCAAAAGGTGGCCATTTGTGATGTCCCCCCTGGCAAATAACCAATACAGCTATTAGGCATGCCAGATGTGGGAGTTGTGATAGCTTCCAGGGCTGCCAGCACACACATCCATGATAATGCTCTTGGCATTGCACACAATTTGGCAGTTGATGGAGGGGTATGCCTTGTGGTTTATGTAGAGCCTACCCTGCTCACCGGGTGGTGACTTGATGTGTATGTGCGTGCAGTGTATTGCACCGAGTAACTCCGGGTATTCTGCCACATGGTGGAAGAGACGCATATTGCTGGCCAACTCCTCCTGTGTTCGGGGGAAATATATGTGCTCATTGGCATATGGTAACATGGCATCCAGGAACTGGTGTAGTACCCTGGATGCTGATGCCTGTGAGATGCCCATGATATCCCCAGTTGGTCTTTAAAATGTACCTGTAGCTAGTATTCTCAGGCTTACCCATACCTTCGTATCCACTGGAATGGGTTCCCCTCTGTTTGTTCTGGCTCTGAGGCATGGCTGGCACAGCTTCACAAGTTGATGTAAGGTGTCCCTGTCCACCCTGTAATGCTCTACTATCTCCAGATCATGTAGCCCCTGGTAGGTTACCCTGGGTCTGAACACTCTCCTCCTCCTCTGGTGCCTGCAGTGGTTATGTGCATCATCCTCCACACCACCTTCAGTCTCTAACACATGCTGGTGGATCAAATCTATGGCAGCCCCCAACATGTACATAATAAAAGTCCCCCATCTGTACACACCACTGGTGCAGAGTGTATGGGAATACACAAATGTGTGCAAGGTGCTTTCACACTTTATAGTATTGTGCTATGGATGCTGCTGATGTACGTGGGTGTGTATGAGCTATTCCAGCTGCTGCGTGTCTTAATTATGGGTTTTGCAATGAATACTGCAAGTCTGGGGCCTTTACTGTGGAGATTTACTTGCCTGCCTTGATTGATCTGTTGCCCTTTAATTCACTTTTAGACCTGGATCCCCTCCCATTATCAGGCATGCATCCACCTGCCGTCTTTCTTGTTTTGTACTTTCCCTACCCAGTCATGGTGAAATGTGCCTTGTAGCTGATATACTGCATATCGCCTTTGTTCTGCTTTGACACTTTGCTGTTTTTTTTGCAGTTCAGCCCCTCCCCTTCCCTGTTCTGCAGGTAGCTGCTTGGAGCCTTGTTAGCTGTTGTCAATGGCCCACTGTAGACTCCTAGGTGTTAATTAGTCATTTGTAGTCTAATTTCACTGCTGCAGCATTTCTTTATTTCTTTCCTATATCCTTCCTATTTCAGCTGCAGTGAGCGCCGCACATACCCATTTATCGGGGTTACACACATTTTCATCTCCGTTCACATGCATACTCGGTTACCTTATGTACTCTCAGCTAAGCATAGCTATGGGCAATTCGACACACCCCTATCCTGCAGCTTTGCCTAGCTAGGGGCACACCGGTTTAGCAATGCTCCAATGTGCTTTCAGCAATGGCGACACACTCCTCTCTTGATGTCATCTTTATCTCAAGGGCTCACCTCAGTGTTATAATGCTACACTGTGAGGTGCATCCTTACACCAGCAGGGAATCTGCAATTCACTATTACTCCTCTCATTTGTATAGCATTGCCTACTAATTCCTAGCTACTGTGCATAACACTGTCACTGCCCCTTAGCAACCCTTGCGCCATGAGTATGGTGTAGCATGCCTGCCATTGACTATTATGGGGAAATCGTGATATGCATTTCATTGCAGTTTTATTCTATATTTTTATATATTCCTTGCGATCCACTTTGTGCACTGTTGCCCTGCGCTTCCACGTCGCGATAGTGCGACTATAAATATTAAATGTTAATTTTATATTTTGTACATGTTTTTTTTTTTTTTTTATGCCAGTGGCTATATATTTAGCCGTTGGCATATATTAAGAATATAATACATGTGTTTGGTCGGCTGTCATGGCTCCGATTTTATGTTTGCAAAAATGTAAACCGTTTTCTACGGTTTGCATTTCTGCATGCTTACACTATGCCTGCACCACTTCCTGAATCTCTACATACCTTAATTTGCATGCTACACTGCTGCACATGGGGTAATTAGCATACAAGGCTCAGGAGTTGTGTGGGCGTACCGTACGCAGGTAGTGCACGTGGGAACAGCTCGTACCTGAATCGCTCGGCGGCCATCTTTGGTGTTAGAATGCCGACGCTACACCTGCACCTGGCGCAAGCTTCATGAATCCCAGGGATTGTCTTGATTTGTAATTGTGATAAAATAACTGAAGGAATATTCAGACTGTAAATTCCTTACTTTATATCACTGTGTATTTCAAATCCACAACTGTGAAGTCAGTTGTGATGTCATTTCAGCTTTTTTTTCTTCTTCTTATTCTCAGTCCAGTAAAGCAAACATGAACTTGCACGTTTAAATTCAGACTTGTACTACCGATCAAGATCCTTCTATCCAGTAATCTGCAAATCCCTGCAGTGCTAGGCTGTTCCCTTCGAAGTGCTGCTGATAATGAGCTCTCAACCTGCCCAAGCAGAGCAAAGACATTATAAAGTGCTTCATGCAACAATACCCAAAATGAGTTTGGTTAAGTGACAACTTGTTAGATTAAGCTAAATTATTTCAAAGGATAAGAACTTCAGTGAAGATGGGAAAATGGATATTTTGCATGAGAGGGAGAGAATACCTCAACAATTTATTGAAACAGATCTTAGGAAAAATGACAACATAAAGGACAGATTTGGTCCAATACTGAAAATACTGATTGTGAAATTTGAAAGTGGGGAACAGCAATTTTAATAAGACTATGGTTGTCACATAAGAGGCAAGTAAACAGAATGTCAAAAAGGAATAAAAACTGGAAAATGGCCTTTAATTAGGATTTTTTATTACTCCATATGGGTAATGGTCCTTTTCTTTTACACAAAAACAAGAACATAAAACATATTCTAGAGAGCAACATTACATAGTTTCATTAACCGCCAACAAACGAACATGAATGTGAAACTTGCAGTTACTCATTCTTTACTTATGAAGGAGATTATGTTGAAGTTATGACCTTTAACAAACCAAATACATTTAAAGGGTATTTTAACGGCAAGCCTAGTAGTGTTTATATTTAAATGTCAGACCTACCTGCCTTTCATTATAAATCCAAACATTTATAAGCACTAAAAAACATGAGAACAACACTTTTACTTAAACATTCTAAATTTTGTGCCAGTTTAAAAAGAATATTTAGTAGTAGAAAAAGTTATAACCTCTTCCCAGTGTGGATGGTGCGAAAATTCATTGAAATAGAAGGAAATGATATGGTAAGTCAAACTTCATACACACTGCCCACCTGGCTTAAACAAGTTCATTTATGTTTCAAGTGTTCTGAACATGTGGTCTGCAATAATATAATACTAAGATTTTATGAAAGAGAACACAATCATTTTTACTATATGGTTTTGAGATTACATGACTGCAAACACATGATTTAGATACATTTATTTAAACTCAAATTTATAGATTGCATTGGTATCTGTTGAAGTCTGGGTTTCTGTAATGATGAAAAGTGCTAATATATCATAAAATGTTAACTTGTAAGTGAGTCATGATTGTTTTGTTTAGAATGTTTTATTGTCCCGGTCCCCTTCAATAAACACATCACACCGAAAGACATTTGACGACCTTTATTAAAACTTCCATAACATAGTTTTGATCACCAAAATTTATTAATTACAACTGGACATAGTATAGTTGATTCTAAACACAGTATAAACATCCTTGTAATGTTAATCAGGACAGCGTACCTACTCATCCTGCCCCAGCAAGCAGCATCCATACCTCTGCTCGCTTACTTTATTTATGAAGCAGCATCAAAGACTCACTTCATATTGCATTTATTGAATTACCCATCCAAACAAATAATTCAGGACAACAAGACCTTACTCATCCTGACCCAGTAAGCAGCATCCATACCTTTACTCGCTTACTTTACTTATGAAGCAGCGTCCCCTTCTCACTTTATACCCCATTCGTTGAGTTGCCTTCCAACCAAAATAAGCAGCATCCTTGCCTCAGCTTATTTATCTATTCAGCAAACTTCCTCCAGCTGCTCATTTTCCTTTCCCCAAATCCTTGAAATGAACATCCAGACATCAGTGGGGGAACAGAAGATTTATTGTTTTTCTGCAGTAATGTTTAGACATTGCTCCTTTCTTCGTTATACAGAAATGAGTTATGGATTGTCAATAATGTCAAATGGAATGACAGTTGTCTTACTAGACCAAGGTGATTTCTGCATATTTCTCATCAGTTTAGTGCTGTTGCCTCATTTGTATTAATGATAAAACTATCAGCAGTCCAAGTCCTTGGTCATAAATTTCATAAGGTCTCCTGTATTCTCAGATGTAACAATCATTTATAGTTATACCGAGAAGAGTACAAATTATAACATATTACTTAATTTGCAGTTCCCTTAAATTATTTCAGACCTTTTGTTTTATATGTTGTATATTTAATCCCTACCATTACTTGCATATTTATCATCTATTCTCTGTACTGGGCCATGGACCATTTTTGGACATAAAGGGAAAAGGAAATACAGTGCTATAGTTATGAACTGAAATTTCTGTCATGAAGTCTTCATGTAGGAAAATTCAAATGAAGTAGTTGGATAGCCTTTTGATGTCCTGTCATTCATCCTATTTATTTATGTCTTGGGTTTAAGATATATACTTCAAAACAAAGAAATCTAAAATGACATACATGACATTACATATCTGAAAAAGAATAGCCAAAATTATTTTAGCTGATGGTTTACTGCACTGAAACTGCACAGTATGGATCAAAGCACAAAAGAAATAAATATGATATTCATTTTTAGCGATAAAGCTTTTACATCAAATACAAGATACAACTCTCCATAGACATTGTAAACCTAATACTGTCCCTAATTCAAACATTACTTTAACCTGACATAAATTAAAAACCTATTATTAAACAAGCCATATCATTTTGTCCAGAAACAACCATAAACTTCATTTTAGTTTTAAACACCCAGCCACTAACCTAACTTTAAAATGAACCAGAACCATAAAGTAATCAAACTAAAACCGCAGTCCTATGCACCCAAGTCACAAACTCCATCTGTAAAGTCAGTGATTTGTACACATGCAAAAGCAACAACAATCAAATTTCATCAAATGGCTTTTCACATTAAAAAAAAAAAAAAAACACACACACACACATTGAAGTTGTCTCCCAGCTGGCTTTGATATTGCACTCAAAACAACATTTAGCATAAAGACATTGGGCTGGATTCATTAAACTCCATCTAGGCTCTGTTTAGAGCCTACACAGAGTGCATCTGTGTACACAGTGGTGATGGTGGGCACTGAGCGGCAGCACTCAATGCATATTAATGAGGCATGGTGCACCTAAGTGAGGTTTCAGAGTTCATGCCAGTATTGATGGCCATGAAACCTTATAAATCAACATGGATATTGAGTCCATTTAAAGGAGAGCACAGAGGGGTCTGCCACACCCCCATATAAACAGTACACATCACATCATGCCCACCATTCATCCCTACCTCTTATGGCATGACATCTGGACATGCCATAAATAATGGGTGGGAAAAGGGCCAGACATAGGTTCACTTTTCAAATATTGATCTTACAAAATTAGAAAATTGATAGAATAATGAGGTCTGCAGAATGCAGCTCCACCGCCCCCTCCCTCCAAGGAACAGTACACATTGTAAGTCATGCAGAACTCCTAACCTCCTACAGCAGGAAGTCTGAACAAAGCTATAAATACTAGGGTGACAAAGGTCCAAAAGTAGGGACAATGTTTAAATACTGCCCTAACAACCTTAAAACTTTGATAGAATAACAGGTTTTCAGTAGTGTAAATGCTCTGAAAGGTATGAAATCTGAATCTTGAATGTCTGTTAATATTTTCCAAATTTAGTCTCCAATGATTTGCCAATGATTTCCCAACCCCGCTACCCCCTGAATGTGTTTAAATCTGTACTGTTGAAAGATATAATGGCAATAGCTTCCCCTTGTTCGAAATTTGGCAGGGTCCAATATGCATTTAAATATGGAAAAAAATCATACAAGGGACCCTGCCATAGATATGTCATTCTGCATTCACTACTTTCATATATTTTATTATTTTTCATTTCTCTCTTTTTTTGGCACGTTTGCATGATTCTTAGTTCGTTTGGTCATGTATCAGACATGACTCAGACAGCCAAAAATAGAAATCAGGTGCATTCAATTAATACCAGTAAGCACTGCACAAACCAAGTAAGTGAGGCTGCTTTGTGCTAACACCGTCAAGTTAACAATGAATACTAATATAGGGGACGTTATGTAACTACTTTTGTGGGAATAGGTGGTAAGTCTAGGTCTGGAGTGCAAATGGTCCTGGGTTCTTGTACAGGATGAGCAAAGCTTTCTTTTACTGTGTTGACATTGCAAATTATAGAAATGAAGTGTAACATGGACAAATGTTTTCTGAACCTTCCTGTGGCAACAGCTGTACATTTAGAACTACTGTAGACACGGTCCTAGGTTTGAACACTGTATATGCCATGCGCTTTTAATGATATTCCATATCATATCATATTTACTCTCACTCATAACACCTGACATGTAGCTGATATTAATATTTACATGCATGATGGCTGAGACAATAATATTGTGCCAGTTATGTTACTATAATCATTTATATGGGTATTGTGCATATATTATGAAAAATATGACTGTGGGTGTAATGTGTAATATGTTGATGGAAGTATATTTCTGTAGTCCTATTTGAATAATAGAGCTACATAAGTGGCTTTATATCAAATATCCTTGGAATTACATCTTCTTCTTTTTTATTATTGCTCACTGTTGCGTGCTGCTTACCATTGTGCACCCTGGCTAACCATGTTTGCACAATGGCAAGTAGTGCACAGCATTTTCAAATGTAGCAAAAAACAGACAGTGGGCACTCTCAGTAAGTCTTGTACATGCAATCAATGGGAAAACATATATTTTAAAGTGAAATTGTCAGGAAATGCTCATTAGACATGAGCTTAATCTTTAGGAGATGTGACTGGTTTTGGAGATGGTGTGCGCTTTCATGAGCAGCACTGAGGTGTTCAGGAATCCATAGTTTTTGTTGGGCTCCAAGTTAAGGAGCATGGCACATACCTATTGCAGAGGGACTATACAGGTACTCAGTATAAGTCTGAGGCCTGGACTAGTTTGGCTAGGGTTTTGACCATTGTGACAAGTATCCCATGCACTGGAGAGCAGTATTGCCATTATTATGATGATCTCCATAGAAGGGAGCGAGGTCATCTTGATCAATGGATCAGGAAATGTAGACTGGGGAAACATCCCACAGACGTGTAAGCATAAAATGCATTGACCAACAGTAAAAGTTATAGCTGAATATAGGCAAGACTGGTATTTATAATGGCACTCTGTTTTGTTTTCCTTTTCCACAGCTGCTGAAGAAGAGATCTCTAATGTGAGGTCTTATGGAGTGTGCCTGGCAAGGATGAGGGAAGAATGTGGCATGCATGCATATATAAAGTACTGATATTGTAGCTTTAACTGTTAAAGAATGATTACTTTTTATTTCAGACAGTTGTATACACTTGAGCATGCATATCTCAACTGAAAAAATATGCATGGCTTACTTTGTAGCAAAAAGCAACCATTTCACATTATCAAACAGTGAGCAGGCATGTGTAAAGTATAAATGGACAGTAAGGATGCATTAGTCTGTAGTCCAAAAGAAAAGAACTGTATTATAGTAGTCAGTGGTTGTGGGTTCAAAGACCACACTTCCCACATACACTATCACATAAATGAAATGCTTACTGTACCACTATACTGTCAAATTTTGTACTCTGTGGACATTTCTCTGTAATTTTCACTGTATTTTATATTTTATTTATTTATTTATTTATTTATGTATTGCATTTGTTTATCGGGAAAGTTCACTGGGCCTAAAAGAGCCCAATTTTAGTGGAGGACTGGGGAGAAAAGCTCTGACAAGAAAATAGAGAAAAAAAATTAAACATGAATTGGTACAGAAGTAGAAACAGTTTTACACATAGTGGTTACAGTAATATATACAGAATATATACATAAGTCAGGAATTTAGTTGGTTTTATTACAGTAACATATACAGAATATATACATAAAAGCAGGAATTTAGTTGGTTGCCAGATGGATTCAGAGTGGTAAAAGCGGTGATAAATTAATCAGCATTATTGTACCAATATCAATAAGTGATGAAAGAAAAAATAATAATAAATATGGAGAAAGTATCATCATCACTAGTAGTAAAAAGCATAGGAATTTAGTTATAATATAAGGAGAAGGAAGATGTTAGGTTATAGAGCGGATACATAGCCAGGAAGAGCTGAGATGATTTTTCAGTATTTGTTTGAAGGTGGAGGTGTTGCCCGTGTTTCTTATAGAAGGAGGAAGCGAGTTCCATAGTTTGGCGATGGTGAAGGATTAGAGCATTTGACCTGCCAGTAATGTGGGCTTTTCTACTGTTAGAAGTAGATGATTTTCAGATCTCAGTTGCCTGCTGGGTTGGTATTTGGCAAGTAGAGTTGAGAGAGCAGGACAGTCTGTGGGTCTGTAGATTATTTTGTGTGCTGTAGTTAGCTGGGTGAATGAGAGATGGTGGGGGAGTTCCAACCAGCCTAATTGTTTCAGTGAGTTACAGTGGTGGGATGAGAATTTGGTCTTAGTGGCAAATTTGTCTAATCTGTTGTAACATATATCAAGTTTGGATTTTGTAGAATTTTGGATATTAGTGAGGAGAGGGGCACCATAAAGGAGAGAGGGTAATACAAATGTAGTGACAAGGGTTTGTCTAGTAGAGAGACTAAGAAAGTGTTGGTGCCTGTACAGCATACCGAGCTTTTGGTGTGTTTTTTTGATGTTACTGTTTAGTTTATGTGTAGGCCAAACTTTAGGTTTTCATCTATAATAATGCCTAGTAATTTAGTGTGTGGGACAACTTCTATAGTAGTATTGTCTTGGGCTTGTATACTGAAGAGTTTTTTTTTTATCTAGGGGAGTTGTTTTCTTAGGGGTAAAAATTACTAGTTTAGTTTTTTTTGGATTTAGGGCAAGATGATTGTTAAGCATCCAAGAATCAGTAGAGGTGATGGCATTCTAGGTGATCTGCTGGAGTTCAGAGCTGCAATTTGCAGTGCATATTATTGTAGAGTCATCAGCATACTGGATTACTGAGCACTGTGGGAGAGTGGTGGGAAAGTTGTTAATAAATGTTATGATTCATTTTTTAACATGTGAATCTTGTTGAACTTTATTACTTTGTGGAGCTTTTCTCCCTGGGACTCCTCTGAGAATGGGTTCATGACCCAGTCAGACTTTCAAGGCCAACAACTATCAAATAATTAAATAAATTTGCAATAGTGTGTACAATAGTGCTATGTTGTTATCATTACATGCACAATACTGTTAGCTAATCATCATTATAGCAAGTTGATTTCAGACGTCAATACCTCTGGCATGACCTGCCTGCTGTCAAGTGTAAGCATGCATATGTCAATATATGCACACATGAATGATTACTGGCTGCAATCTGATCAGTACTACAGTGTCCATCTGTTAGTAACTGGGTAGTCTTCAAAGTAGTAAAGAAATCTATTAGGAGGTGGTAGTGTTAAAAGTAAAATGTAACAGAATAGATTGAAATAATTGTAGAAAGCTTCTGTATATTAACTATGAAGTTAGTAATGTTCCCTTTTTTCTCTCACCCATCCCTTTCCTCATTTTTGTTTAATGTGTGTTCATTTCATCGTTATTATTTATAATTTTGTATTTCTTTTTAATATATTATTCTTGATTTTGTTTGGATTTGTTGTTATATAATTTGTTTTTCTTATTTTTGTTATGAATATGTTTTTTTTTCTTTGTTCATCTATTTATTTCTTTATGTATCTATTTCTTATTTTCATTTATTTGTTTTATTTTATTTTATAATTGCATGTTCATGTTTTTTTTTTATTACTACAGCACAGCAGGGTAGGCATGTCCCCCTTGATCTTCCTACTCTCACTCCACTGGCTACAACACTGAGGCCCAGCACATCTGGACTGCAGCCTGGCAGCATCCTCTCTTCTCCCCCTGCACTACCTGGGTCCTCAGGTAGTTCTGCCCCAGTGGATAGGCCTGCGGTCTCCTCTGGGAACAGTGGTAGAGTGAGTGCATTTATCACCCAAAATGAGCTGCCAGATATGGTGCATAGGATTGTCCACTGCACAGTGGACGTAAGCCTATGGCCGATGGAGTGCCTGGTTTCTTTCCTGATACATAGTATACTTCATAGACGCACATGTCAGGCATTGCAGCCTCTGGTGTAGTGATGGGACAGTGGCGACAGTCCACTAAGTGAGGACTTGATTCCCTAACGTGTCCTGATGTCCATGAGACCTTGATTTCCCCACCCTCATCCCAACCATGGTGTGCACTCCATTCTTGTGTCCTTCAGCATCTCTGTATCTTGTGTTGTATGTCCTGTCTGTCAGCAATTGCTTTCTCATCTTGACAACTTGCCTGTCCTAGACATGCCTATGTCTCTTCCACAACTTTCCTCTCTCACCAAAAAAAGGACACCTGCCCCCCCCAAAAAAAAAATCATTCCATACATAACTCTCCATTTCACACACATGTCTACTTGACAAGCTTGATTCAGTCCAATTTGCTGAGCAACATGATTATGTTGTCACCATTGTCTCTGGAGGTGACAGTTCAAATTCAGCTAATACTCTATAAATCTGATCAGTTTTTACTGATGAAGAAATGGGTAGCTATTGTTCTTTCCTACACTGTTCCTGCACATTCCTGCCCTCCTTTCACTTTGTTTTTCCTTCTGCTTGCTACCCATTTCTCCACTTTTCTATCTTCCCCATTTCTTTTCTTTAAAGAATCATTGTGTGATGGTGCATTGCACACTATCACTATTCAGTGGTAAATGGTAGTAGTATCAGTAAATGTATATAAAATTAGCATACACACTCGTAAAATTCATGCCTATACCCCTTTTCAAACCCAGCACCATCTACCTCCAACAACAATGCATTAACCCATCCAGACACACAGTCAGTTCCCTAGCAGGTATATTTTATACAATCAATATTAACTGCCACATATTATGGTCATATTTACCCTTTGTGCTGCCCATTGCTTTCTCCTTATATCACTAATGACGTATGTTCAACATTAACTATGTATGAAGCATCATTGCATGATAGACATTAATGTTTTACAAATCCTTAGTGCACAATCCCCATTTATTTTTATAAAGCATGTGTGTACCATGCTGCACATTGCACACCCTTGCTAAGCAAGGCAAATAAAAATGTTAATAAATAACAGAAATGAGAATAGTAAGGAATAGTATTGGGTACAGCTTTATTTGGAACCAGTTCCATGTGGCCAGTGAAAGGAAGTTATCACTGGCTGATGTTAATTACTACCTGCAGCCAAAGATTCAGTTAAGTAGCAGGTGTATGAAGCAGTAGTGAAGGCTGCAATGTTCTACTCAGTGAGACAGAGCTGCTACTGAACCGACTGTAGTATTATCTGTTAATGCATTGATCCAACCTTCTTTTGGTTTAGATAGCACTGGGTTTGAATACAAGTGTATGCAACAGTTTCACATACTTTGAAGTGTAAAGAAATATTATAAATTTGGATACTCATGAATCTATGTCATCATTTTTGTGGACCACTGTAGTGGTTTCAAAAACAGGTTTTTATAATAGTTGTAATTGCTTTCCCCATAGGCACTCATCGTTGCGTGATGAACACCATTGCACACTATTGCACAATAAATTCTTAGTGAAATGTGGAGCAAGAGGAGGCAAAATGAAGTGAAAGGAGGGGAGGGACTTTTAAGGAAGGGTGTAAGAAAGAACCATAGCTAACAAATGATGATTTGAGGTATTGCAGATATAGAACTGTAAATGTATTATCCCCTGTATTACTGATAAATGCAATGCTAATGCCATTACCTCTTGCTTTACTTATTTCAGGACAGTTAGGAATACAGAGACACAGGCCTTTTGCAGATGGTAATCCTAATATTTTTATGTCAGTACTGTAGATAAATTTCAAGAAATATCATAATGTGTCCTCTCAGGTCTGTTGTATGTATTGCTGTACTGTCTGTAATAGTGACAGCAGTGTACTTTTTTTAGCATATATTGCAGCATAGTAGTGCAGGCATTAATGTATTCCTGTGTTTCTCCCTTTTTATCACAGGTGAGCATGGCAGTGGGATTGAGGGCACTCTGACATCTGATGTGAGTGCCTCCATAGACACTGATGATGATGGTGGTAATAGGATCATAGGAGGCTACTAGGCTATTGGCCCTTACAAGCCTAGCCAAAAATTTAGCCCATGCTTCACAAGTCAGCACCCTATGCTACTGCCCAGCAGGGACATAGGTGGAATCCTAGGTGTGTATATTCTTTTCCCCATCCAGTTATCCAGGTTGCTCTTAAAAAGGTTTAATGAGGTACTCTGCTTTACATGGAGAGGGAGTCTATTCCGCAAAAGGGGGAGTCTCTGGGACACAAAGCTGTCCCACCAACAAGTCCTACTGATGTCCCAGACTAGGTTGAGGTCTCGCATGTGGATTACTCAGTGGAGCTTGACTTGCAGATATGCAGCAGTCCCATCAGGGCAGGGTCTGAGATTGCTTTGTATACCAGACAGAGGTCACCTCTGAGGAGTCTGTAGGAGACTGGGTACAGAGAGAGGGCTTTTAGCCTATCTGTGTAGGGTAGATGTTTGAGGATCTGGATTCTCCAGGTGAGGAATCTCTGTGGTCTCTCCACCTGCTGCATGTACTTTGTGAGGTACATGCTGAAAGGGGCACTGTATTCAATAATCGGTCTTATAAGGGAAGAATACAGGGATGTTATGACCACCTTGTCCCTGGATGACATACCCTTACTAATGAGGTGGGCCATGTAGAAATATTTCCATACGTTGGAGGCAATATGGTGGTCAAAAGTCAGTTTGCTAAAAACCTGGGTTCCCAAGTCCCTCATGACTGATTGTGTGCTTACTGCCTTATTATCGATGTGATAATTTGTGGGGATGTCATTCTCCCCAAAAGGGATGATGATGATGCATTTTTTGGCATTCAGTTTGAGGCCATGTTTCTGGCACTAGTCATTTGTTTGAGTGAGTCCCTATTGTAGGATGTCTACATCACTAGTGGAATTGATGACAGCAGCCAGCTTGCAGTCATCTAAAAACCTGGTCAGCCATATCCCATTAGATTTGGCCTGCACCTCTGAGAAGTATATCCCAAACAGCAGAGGCCACAAGACCAATCCCTGGGGTACACTGCTTGTTATGGGTCTATTACTTGAGGTGGCTTCCCCTATTTTGACTAGGTGGGTTCTATCAGTAAGCCAGTTTGCTACCCATCTGGTAACATATGGATTGATGCCTAGTTGATAGAGTTTATCTATTATACCTGCATGAGGAATAGTATTGAAGGCCTTGGCCAGGTCAAGGTAGGTGGTGTGCACCATCTTCCCCTTGTCTATGGCCTTGGTGACCGTCTCGAAGAAGTTGACCAAATTTAACATGCATGACCTCCTCTTGGCAAAACCAAACTGTGTTGGATCAAGTGCCTAGAGGTTGCCAATGTCCTTATTAATGAGGTCCATGATATTCCACTCCGTGGTTTTGCAGATCAGGCTAATTCAGCTGATGCGCCTATAATTTCCTGGATCGGTGGATGCTCCACCTTTGTGCAAAGGGATGACAGTAGCTGTCCTCCACTCGGCTGGGACAAAGCCTGCACTCATGCTTTGGTTGAATAGGGTACCTAATGGTGCTGCAAGTTCCTGCCTGAGTTCATGTAGGCTGCAGCCTGCGATGTTATCAGGTCCCAACTGAAACACAGTTAGGGGGTGCAGAGGTTGAATCTGGCACAGAGGTTGAAACAGCCAGTAGGCCTATGCCTACACAGTCCATTGAGGCCAGAGCTACTGGGCAGGTTGAGGACAAGGACATTGCTCAGGGGAGTGTGGCTACTGTGGATTCAGTGCCTGTTGAATCTGTCCATAGCCAAAGTGTTGGTGAAGTGTCATGCAGTAAGGTTGATGGGGGTGCTTGTAGCACATGTCTCTTCCCATGCCACTCAACAGATGTTTAGGGCCATCATGGAGGCACAGCCATATTCTGAGAGGTGCTCCAGATAAATGCTCAAGGTTCTAGATGTGGCACAATCTGATATCCATGACTACCTCCACCATATAGCCAATTCAATGGATCGGTTGACTGACACGCTGGAACATGGAGTGTCTGAGATGGAACGAGAGGTTTATATAATGGACCACGCAGTGTCTGTGATGACATGGCTGCTGGAAGCGGGTCATTGTCCATGTTGGCATAGGTCAACCACACCATCTTTTGGTAGCCAATGTGGCTATGTCCTATCAAGCTCCTGTGGTGGCAGTACTTCCCCTGCACTATCATGGAGTGTGCTGTCCATGGCCAGACATGGCAGGCCATGGATTCAGGGCCCTGGGTGTTCTCTTAAATGGAGCACATCCAGCAGACAACAGTCACAGTCAGGTAGTAACACTGAAACTGACTTTGGGCATGGAGGTGCCAGTGCATCTCCTGGCAGAGCCGGGTCTCATGGTCAGGAGTGACAATGATGAGCTGACAACTCTACCATGCACAGCTTACACCTGTCCAGCATACCAAGAGATGAATCTAGCACTGAGCTTGGCTGTGTTCATGCAAACTGTTACACACCACTTTCACACAGAAGACCCCTACAGATACACACAACAGTTACATGGTTCAGCCTGCCTGCTTCCCCGTTCTTACAGGGAAACTAAAGCCTTGTGCTTGATACATTGGGTGCTTAGATACAATATTGCTTAGTATATCTACATTTGCGTTGTTTAAATGTTAATTTCAGAGGGCAGATTATATGAATGTAGGTGATGTGGAAGCTGGGCATGAACACATTTTCAAGTATGTTTTACAGGAGGGAGGGGATTGTAATGGCCCTGTAGTTATTAAACTCTGTAAATGTACCACCTTTGTTTAAAGGTATAATAATGGGTTTTTTTCCAGATGGAAGGAACATATTTTTTGGATTTAGATCTATTTATCAATATAGAGACTGGAAAGGGAATTGCATTTGCAGCCATTGTTAAGTAGTCTGTGGGGGTTGGTCAACAGCTAGAGTGGTTGGTTTTAGCTTATGAAGGATTTTTTTTTAATGGTGGAGGAAGGTCTTGGGTTGGAATCAAATAGCTGAGGATACTTAGCAGAAGCTGCAGGTATTAAAAGGAAAGTGGAGTTAATGTTTGTGGGGGACAATATTGTCTGTATAAAAAACTGTGTATGAATTGGATAAGTAGTATTGTTGGATGTCGGAGTAGGGGTAGTAGTTTGCCCTGGATGTTAATGTTTGTTTATGAATGTCTGGAAGGGTTTTGGGTTATTTTGATGTTTATTTTGAAGGATGCCATGTTTTATTTGGCATTTTGCCCTATTCCTTAGTTGCCTAAAAAGTAGAAATACATTCTGTTTTCAATTTTTCAGACAGTCTTTCCAGGCTTTGTCACACTGTAGCATTCATTTCTTTGTTTTCTTTATTTGCCATAGTGTAGGATTCAATTTGACTGTTTGGTACATACTGGGACAAGGTTATTGAGAATTTTTAGAAATATTTCATTGAAGTGTATGACAACACAGTCTAATGGCATAGATCATCCCCGGGATTCATGAAGCTTGCGCCAGGTGCAGGCGTAGCGTCGGCGTTCTAACACCAAATATGGCCGCCGAGCGATTCAGGTACAAGCTGTTTCCACATGCACTATCTGCATACGCTACATTCGCACAACTCCCAAGCCTTGTATGCTAATTACCCCATGTGCAGCAGTGTAGCATGCAACTGAAGGTATGTAGCAATTCAGTGGTGCAGGCGTAGTGTAAGCATGCAGAAATGTAAACAGTAAAAAACAGTTTACATTTTTGCAAACATAAAATCGAAGCCTTGACAACCGACCAAACACTTGTATTATATTGTTAATATATGCCAAAGGCTAAATATATAGCCATTGGCATAAAAAAACTTGTACAAAATATAAAATTAACATTTAATATATATAGTCACACTATCGCGACGTGGAAGCGCAGGGCAACTGTGCGCAAAGGGGATCACAAGGAATATATAAAAATATAGAATAAAACCGTAATGAAACAAATATCACAATTTCCCCATACTAGTCAATGGCAGGCATGCTACACCATACTTATGGCGCAAGGGTTGCTAAGGGGCAGTGACAGTGTTATGTGTAGTAGCTAGGAATCAGTAGGCAATGCCATGCAAATGAGAGGAGTAATAGTGAATCGTAGATTCCCCGCTGGTGTAAGGAGGCACCTCACAGCATAGCATTATAACACCAAGGTGCGCCCTTGAGATAAAGATGACATCAAGAGAGTGGTGTGTTGCCATTGCTGTAAGCACACTGGAGCAATGCTAGAACGGTCTGCCCCTAGCTAGGCAAAGCTGCAGGATAGGGGTGTGTCGAATTGGCCATAGCTATGCTTAGCTGAGAGTACACAAGGTAACTGAGTAAGCATGTGAACGGAAATGAAAGCACGCACAAACCCGGTAAACGGGTATGCGCGGTGTGCACTGCAGCTGAAACAGGAAGGATATAGGAAAGAAATAAGGAAATGCTGCAGCAGTGAAATTGGAGTACAAATGACTAATTACCACCTAGGAGCCTACAGTGGGCCATTGACAACAGCTAACAGGGCTGCAAGCAGCTACCTGCAGAACAGGGAAGGGGAGGGGCTGTACTGCAAAGAAAACAGTAAAATGTCAAAGTAGAACAAAGCCGATATGCAGTATATCAGCTACAAGGCACATTTTGCCATGACTGGGTAAGGAAAGTACAAAACAAGAAAGACTGCAGGTGGATGTATGCCTGATAAATGGGAGGGGATCCAGGTGTAAAAGTGATTTAAAGGGCAACAGATTAATCAAGGCAGGCAAGTAGATCTCCACAGTAAAGTCCCCACACTTGCAATACTCATTGCAAAACCCATAATTGAGACACATCATAGAGCGTGTGTTTGGGATGCTGAAGTCATGGTTCCATTGCTTGGACATATCTGGTGGAGCCTTGCAGTACTCTCCAGGACCATGTGCCCACATCTTCATAGTGTGTGCCATGCTACACAATATGGTCCTGCGGAAACAGCGGCAGCAGGGACAGAATGGAGAAGGCCCTCACAGCCCACCACCATTGACAAGGGCCCCACAGACACAGAGGTACTCAGACCATGAACACCCTGAGCCAGCCCCAGCAGGCAGATGGAGGCATGCCCAGTATGCCCATGCCTTGGCAAAGAGGGGACATATAGCACACATACTGACAGTGTAGGCACCTAGGGACTGACACATTTCTCCACCTGCACACACAGTAAAAATGGATGGCACACACACAAGACTTCCTGTAAATTGTCATGTATAGGCAGTCTACTGTGTGCATCCAACATAGGCAGCCCTCAGCTATTGCACACACAACTGCCATTGGCACAAGTTAAGTCAACACCTGAACAGTAAAGTAAGCTATCAGCATATGCATATACTGTATGTACAGATTCATAGGTAGGTACTTGGCCAACTGCCAGAGGCCATTCATAAGCCCAGCCAAAATGTGTAAGATTTTGCCACCCCATTGATTAATTAACTATCCCTCTGTGGAGCAGAGCCAATGGTGGGCTCCATGGGGTGCATCTACTATTCCCCATCCACTCTTCAAGGTTTCTTTTTTGCGAGTGTTAGTGAGGGGCTCTGTATAATATAGTTAGGGATGTTGTTCCAAAGTATGGGGAGTGTCTGTGACAGGAAGCTGTCCTTCCAGCATCTTCCAGTTATTGTTGTGGCAAGGTTCAGCTCACTGCAGTTTGTGGCTCATTGTGACATGGATTCCCATTGGAGGAGCATATCCATTAAGCCTGAGTTTGACATGGCTGTGTTGGCCAGCCAAGATCATCTCTGGGTAAATGAGATGCCACTGAGTAAAGCAGAAGTTTATTCAGTCTGGCTGCATAAGCCATATGTTGGAGGCCAGTATTCCCCTTGGCGAGGTACATTTGTGGATGCCCCAGTTGTTGGAAGTGTCTTCTGAGGTACATCCCACATGGGTTATTATACCCTATGATGGGACTGATGAGTGATGAGTAAAAGGGCACTATAACCCCAGTATGACTAGATGGGAATCCTTTAGTAATCAGATGGCCTACATAGAAGGATGTCCTAACTACTGTGGAGATATGATTGCAAAAGGGGAGATCACTATCTACCTTAGTCCCCAGATACCCCATTACCTCATCCGTATTAGAGTGGCTGCCACTCATATATTAATATGTGGGTGCCAATTCCACAATGGAACGACCATGCAATTAGTGGCACTTGGCTGGAGGCTGTGTCATTGGTGCCATGTGATGTTCTCCGTGAGGCCCCTTGAGGGATGTCTGTGTCAGCTGGACTATCAATCATGGCTCCCAGTTCGCAGCCATTGCCAAACATGGTCTGCCGTAGTCCATCTCTGCTTGCCTGTACCTCTGAGACGTATATGCCAAACAGTAGGGCTCTCAGGACTGAGTCCTGTGGGACACTAGTTGTGACTGATAAAAAGTTGGACCTGGAGACTGCTAGTCGTGCCATGTGGGTTCTGAGTGTAAGCCCATTGGCAACCCAACCTGTGATGTATGGGTGCATGTACAGGCTGGTATGTTTATCAATAAAACCTGAGTGGGTCATGATGTCAAAAGCCTTGGTGAGGTCCAGGTAGTATGTGTGAACCACCTCCCTCGTCATCTAATGTCTTGTTGACTGTATGTAAGACATCAAACAGGTTAAGTAAGCATGAACTGCACTCAGCCAAGCTGACCTTGGTTGGGTCACGTGTTCGGAGGTTACCATTGTCTTTGTTAATGAATGCCATGAGGATGCAAACCATACCATTGCAGACCAGGATAGTCAGGCTTATGGGGTAGTAGTTATCATAGTCAGTTGTGATTCCACCTTGATGGAGTGGAATAACCGTTGCCACGCACCATTGTATGGGCATGTAGCCTGTGGAGAGGCTGAATAGGAAAGCTTAATTAGGTGGGGGGCAGGTTGTCTTGTACAGCTTGCAAAGATGCAGTCTGGGACAACATCTGCCTCCACTGATGCTGTGTTCTGCTGTTAGAGCAGGCCATTTCCACCTGTGTGTCTCTGATATGTGGGATACTGTAACTTTAGGGTAGTGTTGTGGGCTCTTTAAAGGGTGAAGTATGCAATGAATGTATCTGCAAGGCTTTTAGCAATATCAGTAGGGTCAGCTTAATTTGTGCTATAATTCAATGGCACAGTGCAAATCTGTGTGTCACCACATAGATCCTTGACATAGCCAAAGAAGGCTATGCGGTTACTTTTGAATCCTTGCGTATTCTCCTGCTGATGTTAGCCTTGGATGATGTCATGAGGGACCTACGTATCATACTAATAGTGGTCACAGATGTCTGCCCTTCGTGGGATTTGATGTGTGTCTGGAACACTGTCCTACTTCTGTAGTATAGCCTGTTTATTGCAGAGGTCCACCAGACCAGTGTCCTTGTCTAGGTGGAGTGACTCTTGGTTTATAAGTGATGGCACAATCCATACATCCATGTAGGTGCTTATAGACTTCATTTATAAATCTGTCTGTATCTTGAGCAGTGTTTCCCCTTAGCGTGGGGGCTGCGAAAACCCCCACCTGTGTCACCAGTAGTGTAAATTTTGCTGTAGGAAAGGTATACACTGTGGTATCCGTGGGTGGGGGAGATGCTTGGGTGTGGAAACAGAGAATAGTTCATGGTCAGATCTAACGAGTGACCAGATAACCTCCACTGTGGTGCACCTGTTGCCCATGTTGGTGATGACCACTTCTAGTAGTTTCCACCCCATGTTAGGGAGGTTACCACCTGATACAGGGCATATGAGGTGATAAATTCCAGGAAGCGCTGGGCCTGGAAGTGAGTACCGGAGTAAGTTTCCCAGTGAATGGTATGGTAGTTGACATCGACCAATGCCAGAGTGTGTGTTAGGACTGTCATGTTCTGCACTGTCTCCAGGTAGGTAGAGTGGAGGTCCTGGGTCATGGAGGGTGATCCATAGCAGGCCAAACTTTACATTGCAGTTGTGGCTGATGTTAGCTGAACATCGATGATCTCAGAGGTATCATGCTACCCCACTAACCTGGAGGTGTAGGTATCCCTGATGAATATGGATACTGCCTCTCCATGTCTGTCAGTCCATGTTCTGTGGCTGAAATGTGTGGTATGGGTTGTAGTCTGGTAGTGCTGGTGTGCTCTCTGGAGCTTTAAGACAGATGTCAGTTACTGCACAGATGTTGATGTATTCCATCCTGAGGAGTGCTGTGAGTGCATGCATGTTGTGATCACAACCCCTGGTGATGAGTAGCGTAACCCTCATTGAATATGCTATTGTGCTGCTTATGGTGCTGGTATTCACCTTCGAGACTCTCCTAAGTAAGGCACCATGGGGGTGCCAATAGCCTTGGCCAGTATTCCAAACCCTAAGGTTGACACATAGGCTGATATGGAATCATTGCATGCATGCTCCCCATCTGTGCTTGTTTTTCATCTCCCCTGTAGGTAACCTACTGGTAAGCAATAGAAAGCCTTAACCTTATACAAGTCTTCTAGCTTCCAAGATAGGCTTTTGGAGTGACTAAGTATCAGTGTTCAGTATGTTCTTGCTGTACTTAACTTTTTTCAGACTACATGGTGGTTTCTCACTGTATATTGTGATCTGAAGGTCTGTTTATTCACATATTATGGCTATGATGGCCTGCACATTAGAGGTTCACAGATAGCCTACTACCTATCTGCCCAAGGGCAATTAGAAGCTTAGCTACAGTGTGTTGGCTTTCAACGCACCGTTGATGAAGTAACTCAGCCTCTGTCAAGCATAGCCAATGAAGTAATTCCAGGCAGAGTTGCAGGAAGCAGTTGAAGACTAGGGTTGTGTGGGGTGATAGGGGCACTTAGTGATCTAAAGAGGGCATGTTAATGTGACAGTTCAACACCATTCAATTCCCCCAACAGGTCTCACAGCTATCAAACTGGACAGGCTCCCCATCCCCTGGCTGTATGGTTCTGGGACACAGGATCCTAGCGGTGTATAGTCTGTTACCCATTCACACAACAAGGTTTCCCTTGAAGTGTGTCACTGAGGGGCTATCCCTAATGTAGTTAAGAATGTAATGTATTGTCTCATAGTACATTTGTTATATGTTGTTATTTCAAGAGTATGTGAAGTTCAGTGAGTTTGGGGGTCTCTGCCCTTTGCTTAGCCTAGCTTACACATAATCA
>NC_056731.1:1075373303-1075375602 GCF_019279795.1 Protopterus annectens
GTCTTGGTGGATATGTGAGTATATACCGAGATAAGGAAACAGACCTGTAGACACTTGCATCATCTGTAATCAACTAACAGGATGTGATGTGCTCCACAGAGGAGGATTGCTGCTAAAGGTAGCTACAATGTTTCCGTAATAGCCAGTGTTATCCATAACACAAATATTTTCATGTGAGCATCACTGTCTAAAACATTTTCATAAGCAATACGTAAATGAAATACAGTACTTGGTACTTGTAGCGCTGAATGCTCATACAGACATGTCCACTAGTCAGCTACTGGTGTTTACTAATGTCAGCTTTGTGTATGTAGCCATCCTGGGGGAATGTAATCTCTATGCCACGTACAGTGCCAAACCCACCTAACACCATGCCCCACACATTGTTTGGGATGCAGCTCCAGGGGTAAGCTGGAAGGCAGCCCAGTCTACAGCCATGACTGGACTGGACAGTCATGAGGTGTAGGTTAACACATGCAGCTCATCAACACAACCAACACATACCATTACCAGAACACAGTAAGGACACCCACACACACTACCAGAAATCACACACATTCACAGACGCATATAAGTATCTGGCCAAACAAGTGACCCCCCCCCCCAAGAAGGAAGAGACAAACACCAAAATACACAAACTGTATGACATAGTTTGCATAATTGTGCCACACCTCAGAACATGTGACCGGAAACATGCCCAACAGTACTCATTTGTGAATGCAAACTCTAGCACTGTTACACACCAACCTATACATACTGTCAGCTGCCTGTCTGCCATAATTAGCCACATACCCATACACTTAGACAACCTTTTGAACTATACACATGGCTCTGACATATTCCATGTTGTTGTGCAGGTCGTGTGATGCAGTAGCCTGGACTGCATAGAAACACATGTAGGAACTGTCAGGTCTTGTAGCCAATGCAGGTATGTCCCAAGACCTGGGAAGCATTCTGCCATTGGTCAGAATGATACTGCAGTACAGGGACTAAAGGATTGCATTCCACAATTGTCTAGTGTAGTGGTGCAAGTAAAAGGGTATCCAGTATCTGTTGTCCTGGGATAACATGGTTGACAGACCATGATGCTTTGTCAGACAGGCCCTGCACCTGTCACCCTTGGGAATCTGGATACTGCCTAGGGCTCATGCTTCCCCTATAGTGCCTTCATCATGCATGGTTCAAGTGACAGTCCACTGCTTTTACAGGGACAGCCAAGCAATAAACTGTGGGTCTTGCTACACAATGATACATGTCAGAAACACTATACAGACATGCATATGTCAATCCCTAACATGGAGAACATATCTGTGCAGTGGCTGAGACATGTTTCAACGCTCCGAGAGCACACCTGCATGACCATGTTATAACACATACCTCATCTCTTGCCCATTATCCTTTATTGGAACACACGGGCCACAGGTGTGTCCATATTCCTGAAGGATATGTACACCCCCACGCTCGTTGCACTTGAATAACTTCATATGCATTATGCTGAGCAACTACCTTTGTGCCAAGTGGAATTCAAAATGCACCTTGAGACAAATCACCCACCAGGCCACGGACTTCCCAACTGTCATAATGTGCTGTAATGAGGAAGATTAGATCTGAGACAGAGCCATAATAATGTCTACTCTCAACTATTCCATTATGAACTGGGAAGACTTCTCATGTACCAACACCTGCGCTCAATGCATGTTGGATTCTATCGACCCCACTGACCTGGATCACAGTAGTCACACAAACAGGGCTAACAGTATGCTACACATAGTTAGTCTCCAATGCCAATGTTATGTTTCCTAAGAGCAGAGTGGTGACTGTCATGGCACCCATGCAGATGGACAATGCATGTGCAAATGCTGAATCCTACACAAATGAACCTTAAGCAATCACATATTTGAAGTGATTGTGCCAATGAAACAGGATTCAACCCAACACAAACAAGTAGGCAAACTGGTGGTACCATGCTTTAAACTGTACCATAGAAGGTAGTAACTGTTGCAAGAGTGAACACACATGAGTATAGATGATCCCTGGTCATCCTCAGTAAGTTGCAGATACACCATATAAAACCACACAAAGCTACTGTGAGACTAATCAGCCACATATTATGAGGCCAAGCACAAAGCATTATATAGCTGTGTCATTAATTGTAATGGCAACGACAAGACCTGCAGTGCTGCACAGCACTATGGCATGGGAAGTACTGCACCTACAGAAATAGCACACATTCATCCAGATAGGGTCTCAGAGAACCTAAACCCACTCCCACCCCATCCCCCCAACAGGTACACACTTT
>NC_056731.1:1075376102-1075388602 GCF_019279795.1 Protopterus annectens
CTGATATCCTTTTCAATGTTCCTGTTCCTGAAGTCATTCCTAAAAACCAAACATTTTTACTATGGTCTACTCTCTATAGCAAGGAAAATTGTTACTAAAAATTGGAAATCCCAGTCTACTCCTGTCTTTAAAGTTGAGTTTATTCATCTTGTGAAATGCATTTGTAAGAATGAGATTGCTGCTATAAAAGCAAAGACTAACAACACAACTCATCACTTAATTGCTTGGACAAAATTGTCTAATCTGTTAGAGAAATATTGTGTTCTCCTACGTATATTGCTTTTTTCAGTTGTTATGGACATTGTATATAGTTTATTTGTTTTTTCTTGTTACTTCAGATCTTCTCACTGATTTTCCAGAAAACCACAAATTTTAAGAGGAACAGACCAAGAATATGAGCCAAACATTCCAGATATTCTATGAAAATCTGGACAGTTGAGAACTTGAATCATAAGTGGTGGTATGGGTAGACAATTCAGGGTCTTGTTTCCTGTACCTAAGGTAAAGGGTTTGAGGCTAACACTAATCACCAGGTGTACTAACTGGGGCATTTTACACACACACACACACACGCGCACACACACACACACACACACACACACACACACACACACACACACACACACACACACACACACACACACGCCATTAACAATAAGAATCCAGCATCAACACACACACACACACACACACACACACACACACACACACACACACACACACACACACACACACACACACACACACACACAGCATAATTAACAATAAGAACCCAGCAGCAGCATCGTTAACAATAAGAACCCGGCAGCAGAATTAAATCGAGTGAACCCAGAAGCAGCAGAATTAAATAGGGTGAACCCATAGCAGCAGAATTAAATCGTAAATCAGGTGAATCCAACAGCAGAATTAAATCGGGCAAACCAGCAAGCAGAAACAACACTTGGGTAGCAAGAACCAAAAAAAAATTGTGAGCAGCAATAAAAAAGTGCAGGCAGCAACAAGAACCAGCAAAAAAAATTGTGAGCAGCAATAAGAAAACTCAACTCTCCTTACTTGAAACAGACATCAAAATGATCATGAGCAGCAATAAAAAACTCAACTGAGGCAGCAAAATGATCAGTCCAAAGCTGTATTTAAAAACTTGTGTGGGTGGACAGGAAGAAGAACAAGATGTCTACAATGCATGCACAGGCATGATGCTAAGGGACTGTTCTTAAAGAAGAACACCTTTAGAAAAACTGCTTTTTCTTTGTTTTTTTTTTAATTAAAACTGTTAAAGTAAACAGTCCCAAAGGTGCTTCCCAGGGCAGACCACCTGTCTCGCACTCCCCTAGCTTTGCTACTGTGTTTGTACAATCCCCAGTGCAACAGTCCTGCCACATTATTATGCCTTCGCCCGGACTTTTTCCATTAGTATGTCTTTTTTTACAGCAACGGAGAATGCAAGATCTCTGTTGCGTTTTTAGACACTGTCTCACTATGTTAAAGGAGTTTAGCATTGCAAGAAAGCAAGATCTCCGTTGCTTTTTACAAAGTGTCTTGCTATGTTAAAGGAGTTTAACATAGCGGGACAGCTTTAAAAAAAGCACCGGAGAAAGGAAGATCTCTGTTACTTTTTTTAAAGCTATCTCGCTATGTTAAACTCCTTTGACATAGTGAGACAGTGTCTAAAAAGCAACAGAGATCTTGCGTTCTCTGTTGCTGTAAAAAAAGACTTATACTAATGGAAAAAGATCGGGTGACCAGACCTTTTCCCATTAGTATAAGTCTGATTTAGAACGTGCACGCTAACCAATCAGCATGCACGTTTTGGAATATTAATAGGGGGGGGTCATTGTATAATCTTCTTATTTTCCTATCTAATCTATCCAACATGTTTTGTGGCCAGTCAATCACTCCAAAACTGTAAGTTGGGACAGGAAGAGCAAATTCATTTATAGTTTGGATTTTGTTCCTAGATATCAGTGCTGTTTTCAGGATTAATTTAAGTCTTCTAACATACTTCTTAATAAATTTTATTTGCATTTGCTCATGTTTTATTGTTGATATTTCATCAATTCCCAAATATTTATACACTCCCTCTTGCTCAAGTTCCTTTATATCACATTCCTGTCCCAAACTGATATTTTCTTGGTGCTGCAGTTTTCCTGCTTTAAATGTTGCTTTTCACATTTGTCAAGACCAAATGACATTCTTATATCATCTGAAAAGGTTTTGACAACTTGCAGTTGTACTTTCAGTTCCTCATTTGATGGGCTATGCAGTTTCAAATCATCGACAAAGAAAGAATGAGAAGTATTACACTTTGTTGTTTTCTAGGAACCAAATTATAGCCATGGCCTAAGCTGTTAAGTAGACAGCTTAATGGGTTAAGAGCAAAGCAGAATAACAACGATGACACAGAGTCACCCTGGAATATCCCCCTTTGAATTTTTATCCCTGGAATAATTAGTCCTTTATCATGGCTTAATTGCAAAGTGGTCTGCCACTGTTTCATGGTCATCATAATGTAGTTGATCAGTGTAGGGTGTATATTATACATTTTAAGCACACTTTTATCCATGAAGGTGGGATACTCTCAAATGCTTTTTTTGAAGTCAAGCAATGCCATTTTTAAATTCTTCCCCTTTTTACAGTTCTCCACTATGACTTTAGTTAACAACAAATGATCCTTTGCTCCATATGACTTTTTTATTGCCCATTTGTTCTATTGCCATAAATGAGTTTTCTTCTAAATGACTATAGACTCTGTTGGCATCAATTCCAATGTATAGTTTATATATTGCCGAAAGGCAAGTTATTGGTCTATAATTTTTAGGGTAGCTTGCAGGTTCACTCTTAAGTAGGAGCATTGTTTTTCCTGTTGTTATCCAGGTTGGTGTCTATTCAGGGTGTGCATATAAAATAGTTCTTACTCATGGCTAAATGTTCATGGAAAGATGTTAATACTTTTAACCAGACGTTAAGTACTGCATCCGGGCCTTGAGTTTCCAATTTGAAGCATTTCTTAACTTTGTTTCAGTCTCTCTGGCTGTTACTTCATCCCATTTCATATCCTGTATGTCTAAATTTCTTATATTTTCTTTTACTTCTTCTATCCATTTAGCATCTTTGTTATGTTCCACAGGATCTTCATAGCTACTTCTCCAAAATGTATCTATTGCTTCTTTTTTCTGGTGTTCTTTCAATTTTTTTATCTTGTTTCCTAATTCTCTATAAAACTTTTTGGGGGCATCATTTAATTGCTTATTTTGTAATTTTCCTTTATATTTATCTGTGTATCTTCTAAGTCCCCCCCCCCTGCTAAGATTTTTAGTTTATTTACAATAGTGCATGATATATCCTGATCTGTTCTAATACTGCACATTGCTTTTATCACATCTATCTTTCTAAGTATTTTTTTTTTGTTGATCTGTTCCCTCTTCTATACTCTTCAATGACATTTCTTGTCTTAGTTGCTTTATAGTTTTCCCTTTTCGATACATCCATGATGGTATTCGATTTGTCCCCTTTCTCTCCCTCAGTACCCTGTGTTCTTGTGGTAGACCTTTATCAGTTATTAATTTAGCTGCACAATAGTATATCCTGTTTACTTCTGTTATATTGCATGGATCACTATGGGCAGTCCTAATTATTGTATTCATTTGTTTTATCAAACTTCTGACTTTTTAGGTTGTATTGACCTTCTGCAGTCTATTGCTTTCATTGATCTTAATATGTCTGTCTATCTGTATTAAGTCAAACAACTCGTCTCTTAGCTCATTTTCTTCTAAACTGAAAGCACATTTTTTTGTTTTCCATTTCCTGTGGGCTTTTTATAGAAAGTTCTATTGCATCTTCCTGAGGCACATTCCCTTCAGTTTCCTCCTGTGCCATCCATTGCTCTGTCATATGAGAACTCACTGGCCTATCACTCCTCAACATAAACAGTTTCCTGTTTCTTTCCTTGCCATCTAGCTTCAAGTGAATGTTTATACTGGTTTGCTATGGTAGGCTCCAAAGTATCTTCATATGGCACCTGACCAATTGCTTCCTGTTCTACTGGTTTCCCCTTCATTTAGAGTTCCATTGCTCTATCCTTTTGTGGTGCTTTCTGAATTAGATTTTCTGCACTGAATCCTTCACTTTGGAGGTACTCCATAACCTCAGTTTCTATTTCTTTAATTCCTTCATTACTGATCTCTTTTTCTACTTTTCCTCTTTGTCTTCTTATTTTTTTGTATTGTAAAGTTTTTCATGTCCAGATTCCTTTGCCTGTATTTCTTTTCAAATATCTTTGATGCTGTTCTTTGTGTATTGATTAGTTTTGCTTTCTCCTTTGCATATATATTACACCATATTAATGCTCTTTTTCTTTCCCATGTCCATATTACTGCTTCAGATGTCTCCTGATCTTCCCGTTTCTCCTTACTTTGGAGACTCATTCCATCATGCTGTGGTGTAACCTGTGTTAGGCCTTCTACATCAAATCCTTCACTTTACAGGCACTCCATAACGTCAACTATTTTTTTTAACTTCTACTTTACTAATCTGCTTTTCTACAGTTCCTTCTTTGTGATATTATTGTTTTATTGTGAAATTTTCCATGTCTGGATGCCTTTGCCTGTATTTCTCATTGAATATTTTTGGGACTGCCTTTTTTATGTTGATTGATTTGGCTTTCACCTTTGCATAAATATTGTACCATATCAAATCTCTCTTTCTTTCCCATGTCCATATTTCTTTTTTTATACTTTTCAAAAAAATCTAGGTTTTGTTGCTCATGTTTCTGCACTCTCAGATGTTTTTTTTTTCCAAACAGATCAAAGTTTCTTGCTCTATATACTCTTTTTCAAAAATATGCTGTATTAATGACCACAAATTTGTATTTGAAACTTCTGACAGTTTTTCTTGCGGAAGTATTTTTCTTTCCTCTAATTTATCTCTTAATCTTTTTGTATATTTTGTATCTGGAAATTCTGGGCTTTTTTCATAATAGTAACAATGCATAATTTCTTTCTTATCCTAAATAGTCCTCTCTATCATCTTTATGGCTCATTTTTGGCCTATCAGTCTGTGATTTTTGTGAACTGCTAATTCCGTCTAAAACAAGGGGGCCATCTTCTCCCTGGGCCTGGCCCCATTGTAGGAATGTTTCCATATTTTGAGGATTCTACACTGCCATTTTTTCCAGTCCTGGCACCAGTGTGCCTATCAGGATTGGGCACTTTTTTATCCTGGGTCTTGTGCACCCAGTTATCTTTTTTAAAAATGTTGACCAACTTCTTTCCATGATATACGCTATATAAATACAGTCTATATATCAGTGTCGCCTGGGTGAGATTTTGTAGAAAACAGGGTCTACCTCATGAAAGTACTCGCCAAGACTTAAGAGGATGAATTCAGTTTCATCACTACTACTCTCCTTTGCTTGCTGACTTTTCATCTCTTCATTTGGACCCTTCTTTCTGGATATAGATATACTGCAGATGTAGTTTTAGATATAGATATAGAAATAGATATAGATATAGTTATAGATGTAAACATGCAAAACAAGAGTATATTAAGCTACTTTTGATTGGAAGAAGGGTGCAGTTGTCTGGGTAGACTGATAGCATAACATAGTACTTTACCTTGCTTGCTGTATTCCTTGATGAATATGCCTTGTGAGAACATGGCTGTCTTGTCTGCAGGGACACCTAGATCTGAACTGCATTCTTTTCGGGGGTTTGGCTGGTGACTGGGCCAGCTCAAGTTGTCTAGTGGGAATAGAGGGATCTATATAAAAAAGGGGAGATACAATAAAAAACGAATGAATAAAAGGGAAACAGAGTTAATTATCCAAGTGTTGGGCATTTACTTTCTAGGTCACTGAGGCCTTAAAGGAAGTACCCCTCATGAGGATCCAGAATGCTTCTGCTTTTCTTTAGTTTCTCTGTCCCTCAAAATAATTTGAAAGGATAGGAACAGTCTGCTAATGAGTCAGGATCAAAGAATAGCTATGTTAATGTTAACAAGCAACAAGGACATGGGAATCAACTGGGGTCAAATGGCAGAGTTAGGTTTACAACAGCTTTGTTGCAGTGTATCATAGATAATGAATCATTTGTTGTATTATCTAGCTGAAATTGAAACTGGGTTTTATGCAACGGAGGTGAACTCAAACTCGATTAATAGCAAATTCATTGTATAACTGACTCAAATATGTTAACAGCAAATCTTTGAAGAAATCGGAATGTTTAACATTTTGCCTGTTGCAGGATGAGAAGACTTGCAGAATGTGATAATGTTAAAAACAGGAACATTGTTAGTATGACTTCTCATAGTAAGATAGGCTAGCATAAATGCTGATTTTATTAGACAACCATGAAGAGAAACAAAAGGAATAATGTGTGATTGATCGTATCTGGTTATTCATTTCAGGGACATTAATCACAGAGGTGAAAATTCATTAGGATCATTATGAATATATATATATATATATATATATATATATATATATATATATATATAAATCCTAAACAGTATAGACACTTAGCTTTTCATGTTCTTTAGAAACTGAATGTTAATGTAAATTAGGGCCACTACCAACATTTCGGTTTAAGAGAGCAATGTTTAAAATATGTGTCTGAATTTGGGCTTCCCCCTTCTTTATTTCTGGTTTGGTAAATGGTTGGGAGGTATGTTAGGAATGCAGGAGCAGGCAGTGGTAGGACACATGCAGTATCATGGCAACAGCACAGGCTAAGCAGTATAAACATGTGTGACATAATATAAGCAAAATTATAGAATGTATATCACAAACCTGATAATGGAATAATCACATTGAGGAAGATGGTGTGCAGGCAGGTTATTATGTAGGTTGATAGACCTTTAGTGTTCCTGAAAAAATTGGTGGGAGGTTGTTTGCACATAAGGTAGGAAGGAGTAACAGTATGTTGGTATCGGGTAAACAATACGAGGTGGATGTGATTATCTTGGCAATCTTTGGAGGAAAAAGGTGGGAAATGGTTGATAAGTCAATGGGAGAGGAGAATTACAATTTGATATTCAGTGAAGTCATAAGTGGTTCAGTTGTGTAAGAAATGGAACATGATACCATGCAGGTTGAGTCTTTCTGTTAAGAAGGCACCGGACAGCAGCAGGTGGAAGCAAATATGACTTTCATGACACAAGCAAAAAGACAGTGGAAACAGGCAGGTCATGACTAGACTGTTCAGAATGAACTATCAAAGGGCCAGAAAAGGAAGCCACGGAAGGATATTGAGCAAGGCAGCATGGCATCACAGGCTGAATAATCAGCCACTATAGATTTTTATGTGATGTGCACAGGGAAGTCAGTAAATAGACTGGGGGTGGGTGCGTTTTTGTCAGATGTAATAGCAGATCTGGAAGGGTTAGAGGAGGTTAAATGGCAGAGATTTTTGGGAGCAGATAGGACACCCCGTGATCAGTAAATCATAGCAATTTGTGATTGAGGGATGTAGGGTGAAAGGGATGGATGGTTCGCAGACCTTATGATGAGGAAAATTTCCCATGGTTGCACTTTGACCACTCAGGTTCATTTGAATATGGTGTGTTGAGTCAGGGCAATTTGCTGATCAGCTGACAGGATTGGTCCTTTCTTTAGAGAAGGCTCAAGGTATTTTTATAATCCCACATATCTGAATGGTAGTGAAGGGGAAGACTTGGTGGGATGAGTTGTTGATATTTTTGAGTCAGCAGATGTGGATAGGCCATAGTCAATCATGGAGGCAGTGGCGTCAGAATCCAAGAACCTTATATCAGTTTTCAAGGAAACCTTTTAATGTCAGGTGCAAGTCTTGGGATAATTTTGTGTTTGTATTTGTCTCTTTTATGGCTTTGGTTCTGGACAAGGACCTAAGGAGGACGTTCCGCTGTTGGCATATTTACTGATGATAATAGAAGCACAGTGTTTAAGAAGCAGAATCACGTGGCTATGGTACAACCAGCATGATACTCATTGACTTCCAGATATGTGGTTAGGAACAATTACTAATAAAGCTGAAGGAGTGTCCAAATTGTTCTGTCCAGAATTTGTAAGGCCCTTAAATTCTGGTAGATGTAGCTGGACTATATGTAAGTTTCCATGTTTGGTTAATCTGTGGTGGTCTGCAAAGTGGGGTTAGGTGTTGATGCAAGTAGTTTAGGAAGAGAGTCAGTGACCTCTAGGTACAGTGGATGCTACCAGATTTGTTCAGCCAGGTAACATGGATTTGAGGGGAGGGGGTGAACTGCTCTTTTGGATGGAGGCCAAGAAAATGGCTATTACATTCACCAGTCAGAAATGAAAGATTGGCATTTAGGCTGCAGTCTGTCCTAAAATAGACATAGCTTAGGAATTAATCAATCAGGACTTTACTCTTGTTTTTTTTTCCAATAATGTCAACAGTGGAAGGCAGTTTCCATGTTTTAAAATATTTTCAGTCAGTTCAAGGCAAGGAGAACATAGTAAAAGACATATGGACAAAAAAAGTTAAAATCAGGTAGGATATCAGCTAAATTTGCAGTTCCTCTTTCAAGACATTAGAATCTATCTATGGAACTTCATTCCAAAGCAAAAAAAAAAAATGGTTAATTAAGCAATAACCCATAGCTGGGTGTAGATAATGCTGGATTTACCCATGGCTGGTGTGGTTTGGTCATGAGGGCAAAGCTCGAGTGACCAAACAAAGCCAATTGTGGGCAAATCCAGCAATGCACACACCCAGCCGTGGGTTATTCCTATTATACAATGACATTATTTAAGAAAAAAAAACATTCTTTTCTTAAATAATGTCTTTGCATATTGTGTTCGTGCTGACCTTCCACATTTTTCTGGTATCCTGTGGCTTTTTCTGATGTACTGCCCATGTGTATGGGAATTGTATTCCCACACTTACACAGTACATTAGTGCTGTGTAGAGGTAGCAATAGAGAAAGGAAGATTTCCGTTGCTTTTTTTTTTTTTTTTTTTTTATTGAAAATAAATTAAAAAAAAAGAAATTGGGAGACTTTTTACATTTGGGAGAGCAGGGACAGACAAAATAAAAAGATAATCAGGTAGGTTTCTTTTATTTTGCAGAACGTACCTGATTATCCTCTTATTTTTGTCTGCTCTATCTCCCTCGTTCATTCCAGGTCTCCTGTTTTATTTTTTGGTACAAATAAGAAAGAAAAGTAAAAAAAAATACAAGATATAATAATGGGAAAAAGTTTGGGTGACCGGACCTTTTTCTGTTAGTATATTCTCAGATTTACAACAGGCACGCTGGTTGGGCTGGCCAGTCAGCATGCTTGTTTTTGAATATTAATTGCCAGTCATTGTATAATATTGAATTATTCATCACTGTGATTTTCCTAGTGCAACTGCCATCATTTGATGATATAGTGAGGTTGGTTCAGGCTTTTTTTTTTTACCCCTGGGTGTTTCAGCTGAACACTGAATCTGCTTTTCATTTACTGTCTGTTAGGAAGGAAGAATGGAAGATTGGCCTATACTGAGCATGAGTCTATGTGTTGTAGTTTTGTTTTGATAAGGCCTTTGCCTTTGGGTTGTACAGCAGCATACGCAACCTTTGAACATTTTAATTCAGACTTACAGTGGATATAGGAACAGATTGTTAATGGCCCAAGGGTCGTGTGCCACCCAGCAGATTTTTGTTAATTGGTGAAGGTTGTTTGGGGGTAGAGGCATTTTTGAAGCTATGTAATGAGTTGGGAGTGCCACAAAAATGTGATAAACAAGAGGGAAAAGATAAAGTGTAAACATTTCTAAGTTTGGAGGTAGATGTGTTGAGGTGCAGTTTCATTACCTAAGGTTAACCATGACAGACGGCAGATTAAGACTGGATACATGTTGGATGGAGTTAAGATTAGGGTTGAGGGCATAATGGAATTGCTATGGTTGTTGAAATTTGCTTGCAGGACAGTTGTTTCCAGCAGCCCCTTTAACAGGACTTTGGAAAATTTCTTGAGGAGGTGGAAAGAGGAAACATCACCAAGTATGGGTGCCAAGGACAGTCAAAGAGGACTTTGTTATCTTCAGCCAGTTTTTAATGAAGTTTAATGGGGTGGCTATTAGTAGTGTTAGACTACTTTGGATAAATTGCAACTCTTTATTGATGAAATGGAGAGTTTGGGTATGGGTGCTCATTTTCCAGATAGTTGGTTTGCATTTGCTTAGCCACAGGATTGGCCATTGAAATGGAAGAGGAATATTGACTTCTTGGAGGCAATGACGTTGAGAAACAGGAGGATGATTTTTCATTTGAACAAGGTGACAGTAGCACTGCTTTTACAGAAGATATATGCAAAGGCTGATAGGGTTCATTTATTGTCAAATATAGTAGTTCTGCATTTTTTTAAAATTAATTTATAATTTTCTGCCAAGTATGTCCCAGGTAAAATGAATGATCTTGCTAAAGTTTATCTCTTTTTCACTTTTACAAGTTATGGACATTAACACCAGATGCATAAAAGTTGCCAGCAAATGAGCTAAAAGAGATATAAGAAATTGGCAAAATATTGCAGGATGTTCAGCTTAAAGGTCATACCCCAGGATTCAGCAAACTTCCATGCAGGAATAGCTTATTCCTGCATGGAAGGGAATGTTTCCATTCAGCATGGCAGTGCGCCATGCATATTCATGAAGATGTGCTGCCATGCTCTAATACGGACATGGTTCTGTGTACGAGCACAAGGGATGTGTCTGAGAGCAGTGCTCTCACAATACATATGCTGCCTGTGCTCCATATTTGCTGTACAGCAATGTAAAGTTAGCAAGAGTGTCCGCAGACACCATTACCTCTCAACCTCAGAAGAAATCTGGACAAAGCCATATAAAACAAGGTACAAATAGGGACAAATGTGAAATACTCCTATCTCAAACTTAAGAATGACACGTTTCACATTAGTATGAATTTTCCAATGGGTATGAAGTGTAAAACTCAAATGTCTGTCTCTATTTTCTAACTGCAGTCATTAATGCTTTGCCACTAATCTGCCAGAAAGCCACAATTGTGTGAAAAATAGACTAAAAATATAAGACAAAAACCCAGACACTCTGTGAAAATCTGTACAATTGAGAGGTATGGCAGACACTGTTACTGTCTGTGGAGCATACCTCTCAAATGCAAAGCCTTTCATGTCATCAGCGTTTGAAAAGCACAGTCCCCCAAAGATAATGTTGCAGAAAGCAAAGTGCATACCCCTACATTAAAAAATAAAACACAACTGTTTAATTTTTTTTCAGTCCGCAATAAAGTTTAAGCATAGCTGAGCAGATGTGCGCATTGTGCAGCTCTGGTCAGCCTAGCTTACACGTCACAAGGAGCTAAACAGGAATATATTTCATAAAGTAGCAAGGCAGAAATAGTGAAGGGGTTAGCGCATTTGCTTTGCAAGTAATCATTTCTGGTTTGATCCCCCACTGAAGCTTATTTGCATTTTACATGTGAAAGCAGTACTTTTTTTATAATTAGTTAGTAAATAACACATATTTGTTAACCAGAGTAGTGTATTAGGTCCAGATGTGAGGTATCAGTGTAATAAAGTTGTGAAACCCCCATATAAACACAAGTACCCCATACAGCATAGTCACACAAGAATAAATGTAATGAAAGCACATAGGGGGATGTCAGGGAAGGTTAACAAAATTATAATATGTCAGAAATGATGAATCAATCCCATACAGCTGATTGTCCATAAAATAAAACTTAAGCAATGCTAAGTATTGCATAGCTGTGCTTACCGGGTGTAACCATTGCTTAAGTATATATGCTAAGCGGATTTGACAATTGGTAATCAGTGCTAAACCTGCCCTTTTTAGACCTGCCAACCTTAGTTAAGCAAGTTTGCCCATAGCTTAGCATAGCTTAGCTTATTCAAAACTGTCCAATCACAGCAAAGTACAGGAAATCGCCATATTTAAACCTCGCAATCGGGAATATAGCTCATTACAAGTTGTAGCTCCCCACTCCAGGCAGTATGCCTGGTATTGGAGAGGGTATGTGCTTTCAGGCACAGTGCTGGTGTATGCAGGAGTCCAAGCTCATGGTAGGACTCCTTACTAAACTCCATGATGTGAGACTGCTGCAGGACCAGTACCAGGGCTCCCAATACAAAGCAGAGGCTTGGGAAAGACTTGCCCATGATCTCACCAGTACCATTGGCTTGCTTTGGAATGGTGAGCAGGTCAGGCACTACTATGCCAATTGAAGCGGAGGAAGAGGGAGCTCCTGGGCCAGTGGGTCCAAGAAGCATGGCAGAGGGGTGATGTCCCAGGCATGTGTAAGTATTCATATCAGTAACTGTTTACCAAATTCCAGCCTGTGTATGTGATGGATAGTTATGCATAAATGTTTCTCTATCATCTTTACAACTCCAGCTGAGCAGGCTGCGTACCAGAAAGCCCATGCAAGCAGTTTGCAAAGACTGTGTCGCGAGGCAGGTGAGTAACAATCTAGCTTGTAGTATTCATACCAGATAAATATAAAGGAGCAGAATGTCACCTGGCAGTA
>NC_056731.1:1075393602-1075396102 GCF_019279795.1 Protopterus annectens
CATCTTCTATGGGACCTGACGATATCCCTGGCTGTGTTCTACATGAACTACAGAGTGACCTGGCACCTTACCTGTGTGCCTTGTTCAAGCACAGCCTCATCTCAGGCTTTGTCCCTACTAAATTGTGTACTGCTACAGTCACCCCTCTCCACAAACAAGGTGCAACTGCAGACCCTTGGAACTACTGCCCCAAGTGCCTGTCAAGGCAGTTATGCAAAGCTATGGAATGCATCATCATGAACCTAATAAACAGGGATATGAGAATCCGCAGACTTAGGATCCCACACAGTTTACTTTTTTGAAGGGTAGGTCATGCCTGTTCAATCAACCTGATCAACTTCTTGGAGTCAGTCACCTGAGCTGTGGATTAAGGCAAGGTGGCACATACAGCCTATCTTGATCTGGCCAAAGCATTTGATAACATTCCCCACTCAGGCATCATGCAAAAAGTCACTAAGCTAGGCATCAACCCCTGTATCACTAGGTGGGTTGCAAAATGGGTCACAGATAGGACTTACAGTGTGGAAATAGCTGACTCCAAGTCAGACTGCTGAGCAGTCATAAGTGGAGTACCACAGGGATCTGTCCTAGGTTCTCTCATGTTTGGTATCGACTTCTCTGTAGACCATGCCAACATGAAGGGACTCTGGCTGACAATGCTTGCAGACAATTGCAAGTTGGGAGCTATTATCATCTATTCAAGTGATGTTGGCATCCTACTGACAGGCTTCACTGAGAACAATGACTGGTGTCAGAGCCATGGCCTAAAGCTCAATGTCCGAAAATGTGTTGTCATCCCCTTTGGGGTAAACCCTATTCCATGACTTAACACATCAATGGTAGTTCCCTGAACAAAGAAGCCGTTATATGAGATCTGAGTACACAGGTTGGCAGCAATTTCTCTTTTGACCGCCACATTGCCACTGCAGTCAGAAAGTCCTTCTATGTGGCACATCTCAGTACTAATGCATTAGCATCCATGAATGAAGAGGTAATTGTCTCCCTGTACACTTCTTGACAGAGTGACACAGTTAGTTTCAGAATACATATTCTAATGTATGTGAGGTAGGTAAATGAAATGTATGTCCTAATTTTCTGACAACAATCATGTCATCACAGTGAATTACCAGAGAAATTAGAATATCCTGTAAAACAGAGCACATATATGAGTGATAAACCTGGACATCCTGAAACAATCCAGACAGATGACAGGTATTGCTCAGAACCCCTTACTGCATTGAATCTGAACCAAGGCCAACAAAGTGAAGTACCGGCATAGATAAGCTAACACAGTTGCTGTAGTAACACCTTCCAGTGTGCTCCAACATATACTTAGTGAAATAACACATGTAATTGAATAGGGAATCTGCTATGGATAATTACACATGTATTTGCAAGTATATCAGCCACTACAGGGATGTAACAGCACTGTCAGACACCAGTGTGAAAGTGCATACCCACAACGAATATCACCACAGTCAGTCAGTAAGTCATGTGAACAGTAGAGTATACAGACTGTGTGAACAAATGCCTCACTGTTTGCCACTCACACATTAGCCCTAAATATATAGTCCCAATTCTCATAGTAGTCTGAATCCTGACCATGGTAGAGGACATGTATCAGTATGCCCCTACAAGCACATACAGCCAATAGATCAGCAGAAACTGGAGCAGCATGCACAGTCAGATAAAGAAGAAACCATAACACTTACATCCACCCCCCCCTCCATACACAGCCCAAATAACATGTACACATGACATGTGTACACAATCCTGACAGTCTGTTAACAATAGCCAGACATACATAGGCCTCTCACATGCACAGTTCACCTCAGAATGTACAGGCTCAGGACTCATATCTATGACCTCTTCCCTGACATGTCTGTGGGTCTACTACATCACTGGGATGGCAGCAGGAATGAAGGCAAGAAATAATGATAATAAATATGTCTAAGCCACATTGACATCTGGACAAAGCCTGACATCATTTGGGAACAGAGGGACAAACACAGGGGTAGAGTGGACATATTGCTGTCATACATTGAGAAAGTTGCAGATGTTACTGGGTATGTTATAACATATCCTTTATGAGGAATATGATGTAAGTAATACCATTAGGTGTGAGTATTTACTGAATGCATTCCCCAGAGTCCACGACTGATTTATCAAGTACACCAAATATCTAGGGAAGAGACAAAACATACAAAAACAGCCAAAACAACATGGACCAACTAGGAAATACCACCAAGGAATGGAGAACTGTACTTGACATGTTTAATAAACTAAAAAACAATAAAGATTAAATGCTTGTAAAGTGCTTTTTGTCCAGCTCTGTAGCCAGACTTCATCAAACAAACAACAAATTAAATCAGATCTTAATATAGTAACAGACACACACACACTCTAATTGTTCAACCAATGAACCTCACAAAACCAACAATGTTCCTCCTATATAAAACCTTGCCTTCAAATTAGTTGGTATACAAGCCTGAAATACATA
>NC_056731.1:1075401102-1075474020 GCF_019279795.1 Protopterus annectens
TCCAGGATGTCTTTTCCACAGGTAAGGCAAGGGGCCAATGTCCACATGGAGTACTCAATTATAGGAGTGTGTTGTAAAGACCTTGGCTATTGGAAGAACTACACAGCTGCTCTGGATGAAGTTAGCAAGTGGGGAATATCAAATGGTGCACAGGCCATGACCTGGTCATGAGCATCATCTACAAAAGCTGTACTGCCACCTATGCAAACCAGCTCTATCCCAGTAGTACAGAGAGAGAAAGAAAGAAAGAAAGAAAGAAAGAAAGAAAGAAAGAAAGAAAGAAAGAAAAAAGAAAGAAAGAGAGAAACAAAACAAAACAAAACACATAAAAACAAAAACCTGAAAGAGAAGAAAAATAGAAAAGTTAAGTGGAACATGTAAGCATGTAATTGAATGTACTACTTGGTCTGTGATAATGGGAAATATGATTTTGAAGAATATATGTCCCAACCAGACTTGCTGTACTAATGTCCTGCTGAAAAGCTGCTATGGCCATAGTATCTGGCCTTCTCTGCAGTAGGAGAGATCACAGCCATACATCTCAACTGTACAGATCTTCACAGAATGTCCAGATCTTCAAATCATAGTTTTTTTGTCTGTTCCTCCCGAAATCTGTACATTTCCGGCAAATAGCTTAGGATTGAAGTCATCCAGTAATGACAAACACAAGTTTATGACTCCACATCCTTAAGAATATTCACGGTAATGCAAAATGTATTATTCTACAAACTTCCTAAGTTTGTAACAGGAATATTTAAACCCTATCATCCCCCCATCATTTTAGGCTTTGTCTAGATGTGATGCTCTAAGAGGTTGCAAGGTAGGATCACAGCTCAGGAGTCTGACTCACCCTGGGAAAGGACAGCTCACATATGACAACCACTGGGGTGTCTGTCAAACAGTTGTGACTGTGCAACTGCTAGGCCAGGTAATGAGATGCTGTTCATATCCATATGGTACCTGTGAATATGAGTATGATACATGTTTGTCTTGTAAATCTAAGAGACCTATATAGGGCATATTCATAGTAAAGTACTGTTGTAGATGTGTGTTGAACTGCATGTGATATATTGAATTAATAACATTCAACTGTACAGTGCTCTGCTGGACAATAAGCACATTTGTGACTGATATCTATAATCACATACACATATACCTGTGTTATGTCAGCCAAACCATTGGCAGGTCTGTGAGCATGACATTGTAACATAACAGCCTACTTATGACTGTTGGACATCTTCCAGGTTAGCACAGTGATGTCAAACCTTACTGTGCAATCAATGTACTAATGTATGGTGCAGCTATATTAATAAAGTATCAATACTGATGTCCCTTTTGTCACCCATTTATGTGAACCATTGTCCAGACGTCTTGATATAACAGGTTGAAAAGTATGATTGAGCAGCAAGACTGTAAATACAGTGTGCCATACTAACATAGAACAAAAATCTATACCAGGTATTCCCTGAGCACATGTATGTATGCGTACGTTCAGCTGGAAGGCACAAAACTAATAACGTGGGTGTCAAGCAGTCAGGTACATAGGTTGTGCATGTTGCACATGTGTGTAGTATCAGTGTCATTGCATACAACAGACATACATGTGTACAGCTACTGGTTGTTGTATTGCCCTGACACTGCTATGGGTACTAGAGTAGGCATGACCATCAGGTAGTAATCGGAGAAGAATCCAACTGTGTTATGACCCTCTATCCATGTCTACCACTAACAGCTATATAACCACCTATATACAGTGGTTATCACAAGTGTACACACCCCTGTTGGAATGGCAGGTTTGTGTGCTGCATGGCAATGAGACCACAGAAACCCTAAGGTAGGGATATGTGTGACACATTAGTGATATGCAGTGTATATAAATTGTGTACACACCCCTGTTAAGATGCAAGGTGTTCTTGTTACATACAAATTAGGACCACAATATGTCAGTCCTCACCTCTTCCAGCCTTTAATGTGACCCATGACATGAACAACTGTAAAACCAAGCATCTGGACTTGTGTATTGCACTTACAAGGATGGCAACCTGTAATGGTGGAAGACGTCATATCAGTATGCTGTTTCAGTCAGGTATAATACCTCATGCTGCCATATATGTCTGTGCACTCACTGTGGCCTGTTTGGCTACAATATCACTTACATGGGCATTGTTAAGGCACACAGACCACTTCCGACCATGTATAGGCTTCAAACAACTGGATATTTAAGACATATATTTATAGAGGACTGTACAATGGTTTAACTTGCTGCATGTGAGGCAGATGCTTTTACCGTACTACACAAAGTAATGGCAGTTGGAGGTGGTCACCAGCTGTGAATGGTACACACATCAGAATGGTATAAGCCACACAAGACATGATACATAAACACACACACACACACACACACACACACACACACACACACACACACACACACACACACACACACACACACACACAGTTGCCAGTATTGAGATTAGAACTCCTGCCTATCTATCTATTCCTGTTATAGAGCTATGCAATTAGTGGACATGCCACAGAACTTAAATATTTCCACCTACTCCAAAGGTACTTCTAAGGTGGATGACATCAACAGGACTACTAAATTGGAGTGAGAGGAAGTGTAAGGGGCAGTACACACGTCAAAAATGGTGTAACCCGCACACTACCTGATTCTTACACAAACACACACACATGTCCAAACAGTTGCCAGTAAGGAGATTAGAACTCCTGCCTATCTAGTTATTGTTATTATAGTGCTATGCAGTTATCAGATGTACCACAGAGTTTACACACTTCTACCTCATCCAAAGGTACTTCTAAGGTGGATGACATCAACAGGACTACTAAATTGGAGTGAGGGGAAGTGTAAAGAGTAGCACACAGGTCAAAAATGGTGTAACACACACACTGCATGATTCTTACACAAACACACCTAGTTACCAGTAGGAAGATTAGAACTCCTGCCTATGTAGTTATTGCTACTATAGTGCTACATAGTTATCAGATGTGCAACAGAGCTTACACATTTCCAAATAGTCCAAATGTACTTCTAAGTTGGATGACATTTACAGGACTACTAAACTGGAGTGAAGGGAAGTGTGCAGGGTAGTACACAAGTCATAAATGGTATAAGACAGGCAGTACATGACACACACTTGCCAGTATTGAAATTAGATCTCCTGCCTATCTAGTTATGTCTACTATATTGGTACGCAGATACCGCACATGCTACAGAGCTTACTGAATTTCATATAGACAAGGCTGCTGATAGCTGCACAGCTGAGGTAAAGTATTAAAGGTGGCAGAAAGTCTGCTTTCAGTTCCACTCTTACATTGTCCTAGTTCTTTCTATCTTGCACTTCAAATAGCATTATAGCTTGGCACTTTACCGGGTTATTGTACCAATAAGTGTGGCACACCTGGGAGCCATTAGCAGTACTCGTTCATTACAGAAGTAGCCCCAGTACTTACTAGTTATGTCCACCCCTCCTGGCATGATTGAAGGACAGTTTTATGTGCTTTCACTCATTAACCTGGCGCACATGTCCATTCTGGGGCACTGTTGCAAATGCCTCAAATACGCAGACAACCCCCCCTCTAAACCTCAAACACTCAGACTTGTGAGAGTTACCCGTATATCACCCAATGTGGACATATGCACTCTCCAGCAAAGACTGGATTAGCAGGTCTAAGATCAACACCTGTACCACACCATGTGGAGCGCATAGCTCACCATGACACTCACTTTGACAGTCATGACATACAGTGAAAAGCCACACACCCACCTTCACAGAGGCACTCAACGAACATTTACCCAAACAGCACAGACCAGCAAGACAGACACCCACTCAGACACCATGACATGGCACATACCAAGGGACACATATTTAACCTGTACAGTGTGCCCCTCAACCTAAGGTCCTAAGGCTAACCACCTTGCACAATACAGTGATCATGGGTAACTCAATACTGAGGCACACACATATTTGACTGACTAAGTTGAACATGGAGCAGGTAACAGCCAAATATCTATCACATGCCAACATCTAACACAGGACACAGCCAGCCATGGCACTCCACAACATCTAATAGTATCATTCTGTATCAATGTGGGTGTGAATGACTTGGACACACCTCCCTAGACCACATGACAAGAGACATGGTTGAACTCTCTGATTATGTGATCCGGGCAGCTATGACAGTATCCCTGAGCAGTGTACCACCATCACCCAGAATGATGCTGTGGTACTATCAACAGATGATTGACTGCAGCATTGGCTTATGTGTTTTGTGTCATTCTCAGGAGACACAGTATCTCTCTGCTTGGGATGACATGATTGACAAAACACAATGACTTATCACAGATGTCCTACATCTGTCAGCTCTGGGTTTCCAGGTACTGGCTAAGTGCCTTGCCACCCCTATGATGCCTTATTAAGCAGTGTTCCTAATGTAATTACCACCATAACAGTTATACATGTATGCAATCTGAGGGTCATGCTGCTCAACATTAGACATCTAACTGTCAGGATGCAGTCAGTCAAAGCACTTGGAGTGGAGGACATTAACATCTTTGCTGTAATGGAGAGGTGGTTCACAGCAGCAGACAGCAGCCCTGCAATATCAGGCTATAACACATTCCACAGCTGTCAACCCCAAAACATGGACTACACCACACCTCCACAGATGGTGTTGTCTCCATATTCATTATGGATAGGAACACCTCCGACTAGTATCCCAGCATAATGCATTGGAGATACTTCTGGTACAACTGCCTTGGGGTAATAGTGCAATCCAGACCATGGCCTGCTATGGGTCCACATCTATGTCCCTAGACTGTAAATGCACATTTCTCAACACCCTGCCATCTATGATATTCCAATGCAACACTGACATAGTATGAAACTTCAACTACTCCTCCATCACCTGGGGAAATTAGCAAAGTGCCAGTACAGTGGCCCAACTCTTCCTGGGATTCATCATTTCCAGTGCCCAGGACCAGCTCATACTGATCCTCAGTAGAGGATCCAACAACCTTGACCTGTTTTGACTACTTAAATATGGGACTGTTGCTCATCCACATTTGTCAATCCCTGGATGGTGAGGTTCACATAGGCTGTAATCAACATGGAACTCGACATGTCATCCACAACTCACTGGATATTCACATATCTCACTGGATATTCACATCCAGACCCCACCCCCTGCCCAGAAAACCACAGTGAAAAACTTCTCTAAAGCAAATTTCATACTCCTCAAAACCGAGGTGGAATACTTCAAAGCCCCCGGGCCTGTGGAAAATACGGCCCAGACCGCAGAATCCTTTATAAACGCATTCTATGAACACCTTCAGGAATGCATGGATCATGCAATCCCAAATAAAACCAAGACCCAATCCTCCAAAGGCAGACGTCCTGTCTGGTGGACCCCAGCCATAAAAAACTATACAATAGAAGGAGGAAGCTACTACATGATAGAGCAAAATCCCAAAAAGGGAAGGCATCTCTGATCAGCGTTAGCAAAAAACTATGGGCACTCATAAAATAGTCTAAGGCCAGCTTTGAGAGAAAAATTGCAAAGGACACTAAGGATAATCACAAAGTTTTCTTTAGTTATGTCAGGAACCTGGATGGGAATTCCCAGATATGCTCAGAATTAGTCCAAAATGACAAAAAATACACCGAACCCACAGACATTGCCAACATCCTAGCTGACAGGTTCAGCACAAACCCCCCCCCACTAAAAGGGCAAATATCTATCCCAGCAGAGTGCTGCCCCCCTGACATTTCAGATGATCAGGTAAGAGCCGCCCTCTCCAAAGCAAAAAACACAGCATCAATGGGACCAGACAGTGTCCCGGGCTGCATCCTACATGAACTCCAAGAAGAGCTAAACCCAAACATAAAACTACTGTTCAATCTCAGCCTTACCACAGGATGTGTACCCAAAGAGTGGCGTAGAGCAACAGTGGTCCCTCTCCACAAAGGTGGTGCCTCAACGGATCCTGTAAACTATCGCCCCATAAGCCTGACTAGCTTGGTCTGCAAAGCTATGGAAAGGATCATCATGGACCTCATAAAAAAGATATTGGGGACCTACAGACACTGGGTCCTACCCAGTTTGGCTTTGTTAAGGGCAGATCCTGCCTCTTAAATCTGGTCAATTTCTTTGAAACAGTCACCAAGGCCATTGATGAGGGGAAGGTGGTCAACACAGCCTACCTGGACCTCGCAAAAGCCTTCGATACAATACCCTACCCGGGCATTATAGATAAGCTCTCCAGCTTAAATATAAACCCCTATGTCACTAGATGGGTTGCAAACTGGCTCAAGGACAGAACCCACATGGTTAGAATTGCTGGAGCCATGTCAGACTCCAAACCAGTTAGAAGTGGCATCCCACAAGGCTCAGTCCTGGGACCTCTCCTGTTTGGTATATATTTCTCGGAGGTGCAGCCCAACACGGAAGGACTGTGGCTGACCAAGTTCGCAGATGACTGCAAACTGGGTGCTATAATCAACTCTCCAGCTGACACAAGCATCCTCCAAAAGGGCCTCATAGAAACTGGTGCCAGAGCCATGGCCTCAAGCTAAACCCAAAAAGTGTATAGTCATCCCCTTTGGCAAAAACAATGTGCCCACAAATTACCACATAGGTGGTAATCCATTAAGTACAGAAGAAGCAATTAGGGACCTGGGGACCCAAGTTGATAGCAATCTCTCATTTGACAACCACGTGGCCAAAATGGTTAGAAAAAAATTTTATATAGCCCACCTAATCATGAAGGGATTCACATCTAGATCAGGGGAGGTCATCGTGCCTCTTTACTCATCCCTCATCAGGCCCATAATTGAGTACAATGCCCCTTTTGGGATGTACCTTACCAGACACCAGCAGCAACTGGAAAGACCCCAAAAGTACCTCACCAAGAGGATCAAAGGGCTCAAACTGATGCCATATGCAGCCCGGTTAAAGAAACTCCAGCTCTACTCAATGGCATACCACCTGCTCAGATGCGATCTGTGCCTGACGTATAAAGCCATGTCCAACATGGAATTAATGGACATGCTGCACCTCAGAAAATCCAAATCCCATCGAGCTATGCACTTGAGAGACTTGAACCTCAGCACTGAAATAAATAGGACATGCTGGAGGACAGATTCATAACCCAGAGGCTCCCTTCACTCTTGAATAAAATCCCAGTCTAGGTTAGGCAGAGTCCCTCATTGACTCTCTTCAAGAGGAATCTTGATGAGTGGATGGGGGATCATAGGTTTACCCTGGGTATCACTTCTGTGTCACTGTTAGACAGAGGCACAGTATACTAACCTCGAAAAAGGGCATAGCAAAATTAATTTAAAATGGGTGATGAAAGCCAAACACACTCTGGCTAGGCTTATAAATGCCCTAGGGCAGATACCCTAGTATGAACCTCTGAACCTATGAACCCCCTCAAAGGTAACCACCTTGCAAAACCGTTACAAAGCTGACTTTGCAGCCATGAAAACAGGGGTGGATGACTTCACTGCATCCATAGCAATGGGAAATAGCTGCATGACTATAGAATCATACACATATGCACTGTACAAACAGGTACATGAATGCTTTTTACTAGCCAGAGTCAATAGAACCCAGACACTGTCCTCCAAACACTGGGAGACAATGTGGTGGTCCCCTGACCATTACTAATGTGTACAACAGAAGGAGGACACTGTTGCAGAGAAAGGTGGTGTCCCATGACTGTTGAACTCCCTTATTAGCCCCAAACACAACTTGGGATCCCTCATGGAATCCCCTACAAGCATCTACGAAGGCAGACATGCAGCAGACACTGACGACAATCACAACAGCCTTTGATAGCAACATCAACAACCTCCACAACATTAAATACAAGTGATGCGAGTTACTGCACTATGTTAATACCTATCCTGAGACAACAGATATTGGCCACAGACTTGGGAACACATTCAGTGCCAGCTTTATCCCTCTCTCCCCCCGCAAGTGAAGTGCTGAGTGAATGTGTTCTCATATGCTGTATCCTGTTTCAGTTCTAGGCATTTGTGTGTCATCAGGATATAGCCCTGCAGCAAGACCAAGGAGTATGGCAGTGTGATAACGCAGGGTACAGCTGTATCTGGATGGATTTCCTAGGTCTGTAACACAATGATTAAATATGCCTCACAGATTATAGGGCTGAGGGTTGTACATAGGTATATGGTGATTTACAACATCTGTTTTAGAGTGGAGAATGGTACATGATGTGTTTTGGACACACCTCTGATTGCTAATAACCACAGCCACAAAGGATATTCATCAACCAAACACACTGATATTAGTATTCTCATGCACACACACACACACACACACACACACACACACACACACACACACACACACACACACACACACACACACACACACACACACACACACACACACACACACAGTTTTCTCAGTACTGTGATCCATAGGTTCATTGCTTCATATGTGTGTAGTAGGTGAATGGACCTGAAGGCTCTACAAGGCTAGCACAAAGGAATACCCTGGCTTCAGGCCACATGACAATAGTCCCCAGTGTGACTCAGGAGTATTATCACTGGAGTGGTCCCCAGGGGTGGGTATTGTTTTCCCCATCCACACATCCAGATTTCTATTGTGGTTGGCCAGTGATGTGCACTGCTTCACATGTCTGTTATTTATATTCCATAACATGGACAGTGTCTGGGTTGCACCCCTATCCCACAAGCATGTCCTTTGAAGTGTGGAAGTGTGCTTGAGATCTCTGGGGCATGTTGTGTGGACAGACTGGTATCTTCAAATGTAGCATTCCTGACCTAGTTTGGAGAGACATGGCTGTGTAACTGAGGTAGTGATTGCACTTACATAGACAGTATGATACGGGGATTCATTGGAGTTATTAGAGTCTGTCCATACAGGGCATGTGTATAAGGCATGGTATTCCCTTTGTATGGTACTTTTGCAGACTCTACAGTTGTTGCAGGTGTCCAGTGGGGAACATGGCAAAAGGGCCACTGTACACATTGATTGGGCTACTGAGGGGATGGTGCAGAGTGACCATGTCCTTTTATTTGCTGGATAACACACACTTAGTCAGGAGATGCAACACATCAAAGTACTTTCTGATGTCAGTGGCACTGTTCTGGTCAACAGGCAGCTGACTGTCAACCTGTGTTCCCCATTCTGTTATAACAATGTTACTGTTCAGTGGACTACCACCAATGTATTACTTCATGTGAGCCATGGTGTTCCCAAAGGTAGTGGCAGCACATATCTTGGCATTGAGGCAATGTCCAGGATTCTGCTAACAGTCATAGGTGTCAGAGGGACCTTTGTGCATGATGTCAACATCATATGGATTGGGAATACTGCCACCCACCTTACTGTTGTATGCAAACATTTTCAGTCAGGGTGCCTTTGTGTTCTCCTGCACCTCAGAAGGGTAGATCCCAAACATGAGAGGACATGAGTCTATACCCTGTGTGACACCAGTCATGTCTGGTCATCAGTTTGACATGGAGTCCACTGCAATCACACTGTGGGTACTATCTGTGAGGCAGTTTGCAGGAGAACTACTGATATAGTGGTTGATGCCTAGCCAAATGCATTTGTGTATGACTCCTGGGTGGAGAGTGGTCTCTGAGTATTAGAAGGGTTGCCTATATTGTTAATGATTCCATACTGTCACATAGTTATTGCACATGGCACTACACATTTAAGGCTATGGATTGTCTACGCCAACCTCTATGGTGTTTGACAACTGTTGGCCTTGTAATGTGGACATTGGGACATATACTAGGTCATCAATATAATAATTTAGCAAAAGTCACCCCCCAATGGATCCTGTTATTACACAATCACACCAACACCCACGCAAAACATTGACAGACAAAGACATACACACTTGCCAGTATTAGGCTTTGTACCCCTACCTATCTATGCATTACTACTGCAGTGTTACACATTTATCACACATGCCATGGAGCTTATAGGATCAATGTTGTCCCAAGGTACTTCTAAGGTGAGGAACATCACCAGCCATTGTAAAAACTGGCATTGGGTGATGTAGTGGATGAGAGATTTCATAAAATATTTTACCCTACACACACGCTTACATTTGTCAGGAGTGAGGTTCAAACCTCTATCTAACTATGTTTTCAGACATTTATACTATGCATTTAATACATGCATCACTAACTCTACATGGGTTAGGGTTGCCAACAGGTACTTCTAAGGTGAATGATATCTGCAGGACTGCTAACGTATGGCACTGAGAAGTGTACTGGGTGTAAATGGGGCCAACATCTTTAAGGTGCGAACACATATATGCATATCTACACACACTTGCCAAGAATGAGATTCAAACCCCTACCTATGTAGTTTTTGTTACTACATTGTTAAGCGTTTATCACATGTGCCACAGAGCTAACAGGTAGGCCAGTCTCCAAACATACCTCTAAGGTGAGTGACATCAGCAGCCGTTGTAAAGTATTACACTTTGAAATGTACTGGCTGTATATGGACACAAAATACTTCAATCGACAGATATGCACTCACACACACTCACACAGACACACTTTTACAATTTGTGGAACTGAGATTAGAATTCCTACCTAAGTAGTGTTTTGCAGTACAGTATAACACAGTTATCACGAGTACCACAGAGCTTACATGTAGAGAGCTGTCCAAAGGTATCTGTGAAGGTAAGTGACATCAGCAGCAGTGCTAAAGGAGTGGTAAGGGAAGTGTAGTGAGTGTGAATGACCTCAAAACCATCTCTTTACAAAGACGCATACTTTCTCATACAAACACACACATATTCACAGTTGCTATGACCAGGATTAGAACTCCTACCTAACTAGTTCACTACACTATAGTACTACACAGTTATCGCAAGCGTCACAAAGCTTACATGTTGGTGAGTTGTCCAAAGATATCTTTGAAGTTGAGTGACATCAGCATTAGTGCTAAAGGAGGGGTAAGGGAAGTGTAGTAAGTGTGAATGGCTTCAAAATCATGTCTCTACAAAGACCCACATACTGTTGTGCAAGCGCTCGTGCGCGCCCACACACACACACACACACACACACACACACACACACACACACACACACACACACACACACACACACATTTTCACAGTTGCCAGGAGAGAGATTTGAGCTCCTACCAAACTAGTGTGTTACACTATAGTGTTACACAATTATTGCAAGTGCCATGGAGCTTACATGATGGTGAGTTGTACAAAGGTATCTTTGAAGGTGAGTGACATCAGCAGTTGTGCTAAAAGATGGGCAAGGGAAGTGTAGTGAGTGTGAATGGCCTCAAAATCATGTCTGTACAAAGATACACACACTCTCTCACACAAACACATTTTCATAGTTGCCAGGACCAGAATTATAACTCCTACCTAGCTAATTTGCTACACTATAGTATTACACAGTTATCGCAAGCACCACAGAGCTTATACAGTGGAGAGCTTTCCAAAAGTATCTTTGAAGATGAGTGACATCAGCAGCAGTGCTAAAGGAGGGGTAAGGGAAGTCTAGTGAGTGTGAATGGCCTCCAAATCATGTCTCAATGAAGACACACACTCTCTCACACAAACAAACACATTTTCACAGTTGCCAGGACACGATTAGAGCTTCTACCTACCTAGTTTGCCACACTATAGTATTACACAGTTATCACGAGTGCCACAGAAATTATAGAGCTGCCAGCTGCCCAAAGGGTTATTTCAGGGTGACTGTCATCACAAGGAGTGCTAAAGTAGGACAATAGGAAATGTAATGAGTGTGAATGACAGCAAACTCATTCATATAGAAACACACACACACACACACACACACACACACACACACACACACACACACACACACACACACACACACACACACACACTCACTCACACACAACTTTACATTTGACAGGACTGAGATTACAAATGCTACATGAATACTTATTTGTACTGTAGTGTTATGCAGTTATCACAAGCACCACTGAGACTATAGGGCTGATGGCTAACAAAAGAAATTTCTATAGTGAATGACATCAGCACATCATGTGATATAGGACAATGGAATGTGGACTGGGTGGGAAAGGCCTCATAATGGGATTCTCTCTGTTGCTATCTGTCTCTATTTTCCCACGTCTATGTGTATGTATGTTTGACATATATTATGTTGGCCTTAGATATTTGTGAGTATTCTTATCCAATGTGTGTGCATGTGAAGTATAAATGGTGTACAATTTGGTGTGTGTGCACAGAGATCTGCAAATAACAGATATCTATACTCCACTGTGTTGTCAGACATGGGCTTCATTTCTCCAAGTGTAGGAGCATGCCCAGTATGACCTTCTATATTGAGAGTGTGAATCCATTCCAGGGAGAGTTGGACTCCAGTTCAGGTTTTTTTGTGCTACTGCTACACTTAGCAACCTGTTTCTGCAGGATATCTGTAGATAGGTTGCCAATATGGAGACACAATGGATGTAACATGTGGGGGATACTGTAACTATTGCTGTTTGTGCTGTTTGTGTAGCATAGTTGGTTGTAGCATAGATTTTCTGACATATGTACTGTTTTAGACTGTAATGTATCATGTCATCAACTACTGACATATATCATTCTTTCCTCACAGTTATTTGCCAGGGAAATACAAGATGAATGAAGCTGTGACCAATATTCTGAGGCATGGACTACACATTCTGGCACACTTCTGCCATTGTGGAGGGGTAGCTACAGACAATAGACTGCTGGTTCTGTGTAAATGGTCCAGCTCCTTGTCAGTATGCTGGCTGGGGATCCCCTTCTTATGCTTTTCTCAACTTAACAGAATAGCCATATCCTGCTGGGGCCAAACCTCTCAACTGTACAGATACACCCAGGTTAACCAGAGGCATGACTCATATATCTGGCCAGTTTTCCTTCACATTGTGGTTTACTAGCAGTTTTGTGGCTATTCCTTCATGGGTTTGCAGTCAGTGGGTAGTATGGGAAGACATTAGAGTTTCAGACTTCAAACACTCCATGCCATCCATGCTTCTACACCCCCTCTGTTATTCTCTCCTCTTCCTAACATTATGAAAGCAATTTCTCAGAGGTATCCCTATAGTTGGACCTTTATCCCAGGAGTATTTATGGCCTGATCCACAGTTCTTGTATTTGTTTTTTTTTTTTTTTACTGTGTTAGGTTGTTAGTTAGGACCCCTTGACATTCCATACATTGGCACTAAGGATGAGGCAAGGGCCTTTGCCAGTGGATTGTAGGCCATTTGAGAGTGCTGCAGGCCATCTGTAGCAGGCCAGTGCATTCTGTCACTCTTACGTTCCCAGGCTGCAAGCTAGTGGATTACCCTGGGGTGACAGTGGTAAAATGGTTGAGGTGTTCCTGTCAGCCCTTCCTGTTCATACTGATCCACGAGTCTAGATGTGGATAGGTTGCTGTTTACAGCTAGGGACACACCTGCATGGGACACCTATTCAGCATGCAGCATCATGTATGTATTCCCATACAGAGCTGGGTTCATGCTGAACTCATTCCCTACAGCAAGGATATGACCTGTGATAAACCTGTGGCTGATGGTGGGGTGATCTGGGTGCATGTATGATATGGAAGCTACTTGCACCTGACTCACAAATATACCTGGGACAATCCCCTTATGCTGGCTTGTGTGTGGACATGGGCAGCCTGGCATCACTTTATAACTGTGCCTTTTGTGGTCAGCCAGTGATTAGCCAGACTACCAGTATTCCATACTAGAGGGACAACTAATGTGATGTGAACCTCTATGTATAATTCCAAACTTGTGTGCAGTTGACAGTCATTTTATATGTACTCTCTGTAGGGTATTTCCACCTGTGTACTGTTTCTATGTATGGGCCCCCATTCATGACATGTCCAGCTTTCCAATGGTGACAGATATTGACATCTGGATAGTGAGCATGTACAACTGCTGACATGGGTGCAGCTGAGAAGCAGTGTGGTTGGCACTGCAGTTGTTGGAGCATGGCCCTGTCAACCACAGTACTGTACCTAGGCCACTGAGACACAACCATCCAGGCCTACATGCTGACCACTTCCAGGCAATATTAAACACACAACAAACTTACCATACTGACCCCTGCATATTGTACACATGCAACAATCTATCATGTAGATTGGGACATCTGGACAGTGACTTTGTGCAACTGCTTACATGGTTGTAGCTGAGAAGAAGTGTGATTGGCACTGCAGTTGTTAGAGCATGGCCCTTTCGACCACAGTACTGTACCTAGGCCACTGAGACACAACCATCTAGGCCTACATGCTGACCACTTCCAGGCAATATTAAACACACAACAAACTTACCACACTGACCCCTGCATATTGTACATACGCAACAATCTATCATGTAGATTGGGACAGCTCTGGCACTCTGTGCTCCAGTGATATTACTCCTCAAACTTACATGTTACTGCATTTCTACATGTTATTTTGGGAGGGGGTGCACACCTTAAGACTTTAATCATTTACAATGACTGTACTGGTATTTCACTTACTCTGTTGACTTCCATTTCATATTGTATTGTGACCTATCATACAGAAAGGAGGCATATCAGTAGAGTACACGTTAGATTTTAATGGCATAAATTTCAGTTTCAGACTTCTTACCCTTCAGAACTAAAATGCAACTGCCAGACTTGTTGTAGTATGTCTGTGTAGGTCTGAAGGGGGGCTGTTCACCATTGCCATCATTTGGAGGCCTTAGCCTGGCCTTTCTTTATGGTCATCTACACCTATCCTGCTGGGTGAGGCTGGTGGTGGTTATGTGACCCTTACTGACATCCATGTGTGTGACCTATTGACACCTACAGTTATTTGGGCCATCACATGTACTGCGTTGGGAGATGTCACCTTGTGTAATACTGCCTAGTATGTTGACACCAGTATTTGTTATGGATTTTCTGCTGTCTCATACAGCTGTCAGCTGGCTGCTACTATCCCATTCAGCCACCCAATTCCCTTGCATGCTTGCATCCATACCATACATACAACTATCAGAACATACTACTCCATTCAGTAATTGATAGGAAGGGTGACTTACCTTGCTGCTGGGCCAGTATTGAAGATGGTGCTGGAGGGCTGACTATGTCGGATGCATGTAGTACACTCCCTATACATGGTAAAGCACAGGTAGTGTCATGTTTGGCATCTATTTTACTGTATTTTCAAGTTGGAGAGAGGTATCAGTCCCAGCGTCCCTACAGTGTCATTGTGTGTGCTATGCATTGCCTCTTTGCCAAGGCCTAGGCATACTGGGCATGCCTCCTTCTGTCTACAGGGGCAGGCTCAAGAAGTTCCACCTCTGAGTCCCTCAGTGCCTGTGCTGGCCTTGGCAATGGTGGGGGCTGTGTGGCCCTGCCCCATGCTGTTCCTGCTGCAGACTGTTCCTGCTGCAGATGTTTCTACAGGATCGTATGGTATAGCATAGCACATACTATGGTCATTTGTGTACATGTAGCTGGAGAGTACTGCAAGGCTCCACCGGATATGTCAAGGCAGCGGAACTGTGAATTCAGCATCCCAAACACACACTCTATAATGATCCTGGTTTGTGCATGTGCCTCATTATGGAGTTCTTGTTCCGGTGTGTATTGGCATTTCTGATGGGTGTCATCAGTCATGGCTCCAATCCATAGTCAGCATTCCCAGCTAGATCGCCATATGGGATGTCCCCCCTGGTAAACCACTGATACAGCTGTGAGGAATGCCAGATGTGGGAGTTGTGATAGCTTCCAGGACTGCCAGAACACACTTCCATGATAATGCCATGGGCATTGCATATATAACCTGGCAGTTGATGGAGGGCAATCCCTTGCAGTTTATATAGACCCTACCCCGCTTGCCATGTGTTGCTTTGATGTAGTATGTGCATGCAGTCTATAGCACCCACTACCTCAGGGTATTCTGTTATACGGTGGAAGAGATGCATATTTCTGGTCAGTGCCTCATGGGTTCTGGGGAAATATATGTGCTCACTGATATGTGCTGACATGGCATCCAGGAACTGATGGAGTACCTTGGATGTTGATACCTGTGAGGCCCCCATGATATCCCTGGTTGGTCTTTGAAAGGTACCCATGGCTAGTATTCTTAAGGCTACACCTACCTTGGCATCCACTGGGGTGGGTTCCCCTCGGTTAGTTCTGTGGGTGAGGTGAGGATGGCACAGCTGGATAATTTGCTGTAGAATGTCCCTGTCCACCCTATAGCACTCCACTATCTCCAGCTCATTTAGGCCCTGGTAGGTTAGCCTGGGTCTGTACACTCTTCTTCTCCTACTCATCACTGTGGGTTGGTTGTCAGCATTCTCCTCCTTATCACCCTCAGTCTCTAGCACATATTGAATGAGTAAAGCAGCAGCAGCAGCCTCTAACATTTTTAGTTAGTTTTGCCAGTTAAAAATCCCCCATCTGTGTACACCGGTGGTATAGAGTTTGTGGGAAAAAACAGTCTGAAGGGTGCTTGCATAGTTTATAGTAGTGTGCTGGGCTGCTGCATGTGTAATTGGCTGATTCTGATACATTCCACCTGCCAGCTATGCTAGTTCTCCTTGATTGCCTTCCTACTGCTATTTCTCTTTCCCACTTCCTTCCTATTTAAGCCCCAAGGTGCGCCGCACATACCCAGTGCTGAAATGTAAACGGTGCTGCCATTTCCTCTTTTTTTTTCTGTTTATGTTTAAAACCCGGTGTGTGCCGCACACACCCATTTAGGCTATGTACACAGTGCTCAGGCACATCTGACACACCCCCTTCCTTAGCTGTGCTTAGATAAGGACAGACAAGGGCAACAGAGCTCCAATGAGCTTACAGTAAGCATGACACACCCCCTTATGAAGTCATCCAGCTCTTAGACTTGCACTGTTGTATTGCTGCATCTACATGGTTAGGTACAAGCTAACACTTTGAAGAAATATGTGATTCAGTATAACTCCCCTCATTTGCATACCCCAGTGTGTAGGTCATTAGTTACTCCACTAAAACAGATCCTTTCCCCTTGCACCCAGTGGTCTCTGGTATTGTTTACATTCTGCATGCCATAGACTATAATGCCAAAATGCAGATTTAACTTAAAATTGAGTTTTCCCAATTTTTTTTTTATTTTCAGCATGATCCCACTTGCGCACTGCTGCCCTATGCTTAAACGGCTGAGATAGACTAAAAAAAATAGTTTAATTTTCATAATAATTAATCAAGTTTAATGCCAATGGCCTTATATTTGACCATTGGTATATCTAATGTACATAATACATGTTTTTTCATGAGTTGTCATGCTTCCGTTTTGTCAGTTGCAGAAATGTACTCAATAATTTTCCTAATACATTTCTGCACTGACACTGTTCTGGCACAAAGACCTGGTAGCTTGTTGAATCACAAAATCACCTCATTTGCATGGTTTTCACCAGCAAATGAAGTGATTTGCATGTTTGCCAGTTTTCCATGCTGGAACAGTGTAGGGCCGCTTGTGCACATGAAAACGGCACTATCCTGAATCGCTCGGAGGCCATTTTCCATGGAGGAGCTCGTATACTGTTCCTGCATGGAATGTTCAGCTTCCTGAATCCAGGGGATAGGCTCAGCCCACCAAAAAGTGATATAATTTAGCTCTGTGCTCATTTGGTACTTTTATAAGTTGGTTAGTGGCTGTGGGAAGAGTTTGGTGATTGGGACTGGTGGAATGTTATGTAGTTTCTTGAAGGTTTTTAGGTGATTCCATATGTTAAATCAGAATGAAGTTAGTGGTAATGAGTGAAGCTGTTGAGCTATTTGTCTGGATGGATGTTACAAAGACCTGGTTAATTATCACAATGTTAAGAGGCGGGGAGAGAGTCAGGGGTATGACAGTTGGTCATAGGTTACTGATCGTAGGCAGTTGTTACGGGTGGTGTTGAAGGGACTGTCTATGCCATTGGCATTCTTTGAGCTGTATGTATTGTGAGCTACTTTGTCTGTACTTTTGTACAATGGAGTCTTTAAAGTTATTTAGCTGATGTTCTCTTTCAAGTGTGCATGTATTACTGAAGAGGCAGTTTTGATATAGCTAAGTAAATATAAGAATGATCATGTTCAAAAGGGACATCAAGTATTTCTAATGAGGCACAAACAGGTTTTGTTATGCCCAATAAAGTGGGGTTGAAATCTGAAGATACTGTCCAGGTGCAAAGGAATAATTTAGTCTTTTAATTTTAAATTGAAGACCGGTTTAGTGTTGGCCACTTGATGCAATTCTGAAAAAGGCTTTAAAGTGTCAAGAGGTTGTGGAAGGTAGGTATTCATCTCATTCCTGTCAGACTGGCAGGACGTCCGACTTAGTGGCAGAGGGTAGATCTATTGAAGTAGATGAAATTAAGGTATACGGGTACTGGAAGCTTTTTGTAGTTATATTCAATAGTTCTATAATAGTGTTTTACGTTGATACATTGTTAAACTGGAGTAGGTAAAGTTAGTTGCATAAGGATTATTCTCTGTCTGTTTTTCAGAAAATAACAGCCTTAATAGTCAGGCATTCTTATATTTTCCAGTCAGTCTGGAGAGATGTTGTCAGACCAGACAGCAACTGTGTTGGCCTTGATGCTAACAGAGGTGAAGTCATTTGGAAAGGACATTGAGATATTGAGGTGGAGTCAGATTTTATCTGATATGCAGGAGTTTTGAATGGTAGCTGATTCTGTTAATGTGATCAGTGTGCAATTGGGTGGTAATGGTTTAGGAAATGTGCTAAAGCATAAGTTTTTTGATTTGGGCCATTAGAGGTCTGCTATGTTTACAGCAAAGGGTTTTAAAAAGTATTATTTCCTGGCCAACTCTTATACAGACAGTGAGACTGCTAGCTGACTGAGCAATTTTCATTGGTGGATTAGCAGTCCATCACCTTAACCACTCAGCCACCTTGTTGGTAGATTGCCATCCCCTTCTAATTATGCAAATAGTTTGAATTTTTAGTTTTCTAATTTAAATTATTCATCAGTTTATAGCCTTTTATTATGAATAAAGTCATATTAGTTATTGTTATCTGACAGTTAATAATCTGGTCACATTTGCAATGCTTGGTATGGTTATTATGTTCAGGGCTGGTTTCATGGACAACCTCACATTCTAGATTAAAGCATCCTAGAATTCTTACAAATCTGGGTACTTTAGAGATCTTCTAGAAGAGAGCAGTTATTTCCATGAATAGAATCATATACTGTTTGTTATCCTTAAATGCCCAATTGTTGCTAATTTAATAGAAACTTTTTCCAAGATTTTAGCAGGTGTGCAAAACATGGTTTAAAAGTAATAGAAATTTGAAACCCACATTATCCATTTGCCAGTATGAAAGAGATTATAGGATCCACTGGTTTAAAAATTGCTAGTACAAACCTTACCTCCTGTACAGAGAATTCATTTTTCTTTTCATTCTGCATGTTTCTGAAATCAGTGCTTTGCAAAAAATAATTGATATTTTTATTTTAAGCTTACAGGCTAAATATAGCATAACTTGGAAATGGAAAGAGGGGCAAAATATATAAGGAAGAGGTCTATTTTTTTCCTTTAAAGATGTGCAGAGTTTTGTGGTTAATTAAAATCTCCAAGAAAAAAATCAAATATAGTGTCATCCTCTTGAATATATCATTGAATGCAATATGTTTGCCTAATTTTTGAGATATATAAATTTACAAACTGGCTTTAGTACCAGCAAAATGTAAGCTACGTTTCTTTTTGGACATTGTAATCTTTTTATTCATGCTGTATTAAGTAATCCTGTCTGGATGATTCCTTATTATATGTTATAAGAAGAAAAACATTCGTTTTAACTCTGTTTTGAATATTTACTTCTATATTTCATTATTGTACTTTTATAGTAATCGAATACAATGTTTAATATCTAACCCAATGTTTTTAAACAGCACCTTTCTGTAGCATAATATCAGTAATCACAAACCTTTGGTTGTCGTACATTTAAGCACTATTTCTTGCAAAAATGGAAGATACCAAACTTGAATAGCTTGGGAGTATTTTTGATGAAACAACTACAGAAACGCCATTAAAAAGAAATGACATGCTAAACAAATCCATAAAGTCAGTGAGTGTGTAGTAAAACAAAAATGATGCAGTGAAGCTGATACAGTCTCTTTCAAAGTGCATGTTTTCTAATTACAAAGTACTGGGTAAATGACAAACAAATGGATGTCAAACTAGTAGCAACCTAAATGATTGAGATTGGCTGCAAAAACATTGATCCTTTGGTTGTATGTATTTTGCAAAACAATGGTTTTCTTGCAACTTTGATACTGGTTTCTTTACATTTTGAATTACAAATGTCAATATGATAATTATACTAAACTAAATAGAATGTCATTGGGGTAGGTAGCATACCACTATATGATGATAGATCCAGTGATGTTTTGAAAGATAATTTTTAAAGGTTCTTCTTTTGTTGTGGTCAGGCAATGATTTCCACAGTTTTGAGTTATAAATGTCCCATATGATAATTATACTAAACTAAAAAGAATGTTATTGGGCTAGGCAGCATATCAACATATGGTGCTTGATCCAGTGAAGTTTTGAAAAAGAAAATTTTTTTAAGTTTCTTCTTTTGTTATGCTCAGGCAACAAAAATCTCACTGGAAATAATTTTATTTAAGAAAGGATATAAAGAATTCTGCTTTGATTTCTATCACCCTACCCATAGAATTAAACCAGATGAGTTATCTACTAAGAAAGTTAACATGCTGTTCTGCTGTATCCAATTTCCTTTACATAAATAATGAAAGAACCAAAAAAAAATTACAGTATGCTTATGCTGATTCCAGATTTCTTGGCTGATATTTATTTGAACAGGTTTGGCATTATGCCATAGTAAGAAAGTTTTCAGCAAAAGAATTTCAGCCTGTTATACGTTCAATATTATGAGTATTATTATTACTTTAAGAAGTGATGCATGTAGTGATAAATAAATGTCAGATTATTATTATTATTATTATTTTAACAAGTTGTGTATATGGGGATATGGGGATTGATAAATATAATACAGTAATATAATTAGTATACATGCTATTATTATGATTATTATTATTAACAATGATACATATGGCGATGAATAAATGTAGGATTATTATTATTATTATTATTATTATTATTATTATTAAGTGATGCATATGGCGATGACTAATATAGTTTTTGAAGCTTTCTTGATTTTGGTAAGTACCATTCTATTAAGTGAAGATAGTATATATGGGAATTCAGTGACTGTTGTCATAATGACACTGAAGTTTATAAGAAAAACATTTCACAATATCATTGTTTTATGGATGATTGCTGTGACTATTTTTTTAGATGGAAACAAAAATACACCAGGAAATACATATTTAATATAAATGATGTATTCTGTATTAATGAAGTAATAATCTGTTTTTTATTCAGTGTCATTATTCTTATTTTTTGATTTTGCTATTTGATAGTATTAGTTTTGTCAGATGATTCTTGCTGAGCCTGAATCACCAGTAATTATTGGTAAAAGCATTCTGTGTTTTGCAAATTATCAGTCCCCTTATATTGCTCTTATATAACATAATGAACCTTAATTTTAGAAAGAATAACCTTCTGTACTTGGATAACTGATATGAAATCCAGCAGTAGTATTAATAATGGTTCCTCTATATCCCTTCAAGAATAACCTGATCAACACTTCAACTGGATGAAAAAAAAAAAACCTGTTTCAGCCAGATGAAAAGAGACCTCTAAGGCAAAAGCACATATGTACATCACAACCCACCACACCAAGCACCACACATAGTACACATGCCTCTAAGGCCCAGCCACAAACCCAACATACTAGTCATAGGAGAGTCTATCTTGAGACACACAGATGTGTCCCTCTCCAGTGTAGAAAAGGGGAAAGGCAAGGTATGTTGCTTGTCAGGAGCTAGACTCTACCATATCACTCACACACTCAAGTATCTCAACAACAGGTACTGTTATGACTCTGTCATAGTCCATGCTGGTGTAAATGACTTGAGACATAAATCTCTGGACTATATGAAGAGAGACATGATTGAGCTCTCTGAATATGTGCTCCAGGCAGGTATGTCCCTAGCCTTAAGCAGCATCCTACCGTCATCCAGAATGACGCCTCAGTACAAACAGAAAATTATTAACTTTTACAATTGGCTTAGTTTCTGGTGTCATTCTAAGGGTATCCAGTACCTGACAGCCTGAGAGGACATGATTGATAGACCATGATGCTTTGCCAGAGATGGTCTTCATCTGTCTATCCTGGGCTTCAGGCTTCTGGCAAAGGCTCTTGCCTCCCCCATAGTGCCTTTTTAAGGCAAAGTCGTAAGGACAAAAATAACAACATGAAAAATTCTTCTAAAAGAGAGTTAATGGTCATGCTGCTAAATGCAAGGAATCTTAACAAGAAACTACACTCATTGCAAGCATTCCTCACCCTGAAAGATTCTTTGTGCAGTCACTGAAACTTGGTTCAAAGCTGCAGAGAACACCCCAGCCTTACCAGGTTAATTGTCCTACCATACTTTCAGACCCCAAGCAGAGGGCTACAAAGCCAAGGGAGGTGGAGTTTCAATATTTATCAAAGACATACACACCTCCAGGCTGGTCAAAATAGTATGACGCACAGGAGACACTCCAGGTGTGGTTAACTACTGACAAAACACCTGTTCAAATCATAGCTAGCTATAGACTCCCAACCATGACTCAGGAGGCCCACTCCACCTATCTGGACTTACTTGAATCCATCAAGATTCAATCCTCTACCCTGATCCTGGGCAACTTTAACCACCCAGCCATAGAGTGGAAGACCTATTTTGGCTCAAACATGAATGCTCAGAGATTCCCCAACTTTCATCAGTGCCAAGGCATTAGAGTAGCTGGTCGATGTAGCTGGTCGACACCCCCACAAGAGGTGAAAATATCCTGGACCTGGTACAAAACAACATGTGTAGCCACTGTAGCACCCCTACAGTGTCATCTTCCTTGGTAAGATCCGACCATAAAGCAATCACTTTCAAAGTCACCATCTACTCTTACCCCCCACCCCCCCACTAGGGGCAAACAAAAAAAACATTTCCAAAGCTTACTACAACCTCCTGAGAGTAGGTATAAGCAGCTTCACAGCCACCATCACTCCAGTTAAATCAAGCAATAATGCCCAAGCCTATGCCAAAAAGCTGTATGAGCACCTATATAGTTGCATGGACTCAGTAATACCTGACAGGACAAAATCATCTTTCTCAAGGAAGAGTAAACCTGTCTGGTGGACAGCAGCAATAAACATACTCTATAATAAAAGGAAAAAAAATTGCTGTCCAGAGCCAAGAAGAGCAAGTGTCAAATTGGAAGCAATCTCTTCTTCGTCTGAACAAGCAAATAAGGTCACTGGTGAAATCCTCTAAGGCTAACTATGAGTCCATAATGGCCACATCTACTAAGGGCACTCACAAGGCCTTCTTTGCATATGTCTGCAGTCTCAAAAGTAACTCCCAAATCTGCTCTGAAGTGGTGGTAAAGTATACCACATACACAGATGCCATAGACATAGCCAACCTGCTGGCAGACAGGTTCAGTTGAAACTTCATCCCCTGACCTCCCCCATCAGTAAACCAGGACATCCACAGCACCTGCCCCCCCCCACCCCTCATAACCAGGGAGCAGGTAATTAATGCCTTCTTAAAGGCAAATAATACAGCATCCATGGAACCCAACATCCCTGGCTGTGTCTTACATGAACTCTGGCAAGAGCTCTCAGCACCATTAGGCACCCTATTCAACCAAAGCCTGTGCACCAGCTTTATCCCAGAAGAATGGAGGACAGCCACTGTCATCCCTCTGTAAAAAGGTGGAGCATCCACCGACCCAGGCAGTTATAGGCCCATCAGCCTAACTAGCCTGATCTGCAAGGCCATAGAATGCATTATCATGGACCTTATAAACAAGGACATTGGCATCCTCCAAACACTTGATCTCGCACAGTTTTTGTCAAATGGAAATCATGCCTGTTAAACTTGGTCACCTTCTTCGAAACAGTCACCAAAGCCATGGATGAGGGAAAGACAGTGCATACCACCTACCTTGAACTACCCAAAGCCTTTGACACTATTTCCCACTCGGGCAAAATAGATAAACTCTCCCAGATAGGCATCAACCCATAGGTTACCAGATGGGTAGCTAAATGGCTCACTGATAGAGCCCACTAGTCAAAATAGGGGAAGCCACCTCTAGTGTCTCAGGTAGACCCGCAACAAGCAGTGTACCTCAAGGATCAGTCCTAATGCCTCTACTGTTTGTGATATACTTTTCTGAGGTGCAAGCCAAAACCAGTAGTCTGTGGCTGACCAAGTTTGCAGATGACTGTAAGCTGGGCATTGTCATAAATTCCCCTAGTGATGTGAATATCCTCCAAGAGGGCCTTAACCAAACTAATGGCTGATGCCAGAAGCATGACCTCAAACTGAATACCAAGAAATGCATCATCATTATCCCCTTTGGGGAAAATGGTGCCACCACTGATTATCACATTAATAACAGTGTACTAAGCATGCTGTCAGTCGTGAGGGACTTGGGCACCGAGGTTGATAGCAACCTGACTTTTGACCACCATGTTGCCTCCGTTGTACAGAATGCTTTGTACATGGCCCACTTCATAACTAAGGGTATTTCATCCAGGAACAAGGAAGTCATAACATCCCTGTACTCCTTCTTTATCAGACACATTATCGAGTACAATGACTCCTTACCTTGCAAAGCACATGCAGCAGTTGGAGAGACCACAGAGGTTCCTGACCAGGAAATTCCGGTGTCTTAAACACCTATACTATACAGATAGGCTAAAAGCTTTGTCCCTCTACTCAGTCTCATACTGACTACTCAGAGATGACCTGTGTATGGCATACAAGGTCGTCTCAGGCTCAGCATTGATGGAGTTGCTGCATATCTGTAAGTCAAACTCCACTCATGCAACCCGCCCGCAAGTTCTCAACCTGGTCTTTGGCATTAACAGAACTTGTTGGCGAGATAGATTTGCATCCCAACAACTCCCCCATCTGTGGAATAGACTTCCTCTCCATGTCAAGCAGAGCCCCATCACTAGCCCTCTTTAAGAGGAAATTGGACAACTGGATGGGAAACAGAAAACATAGCCCTGGGATCCCACCTGTGATCCTGCTGGACAGAGAAAACAGGTGCTGACTTTGTGAGAACAGGGGTGAAATTCTTGGCTAGGCTTATAAGGGTCTCCGGGCCAATAACCTAGTATCGTACTATGAACCTATGATAGAACTCAGGGAAGAATTTTATTTATTTTTTTTTTGCAGAAGTACAAGCCACTGTGTGCTAACCTCTCTTGCTTCTACATATTGGCTCCACTGCTGCATATCTGTAAAGACAAAATAAATGCCAAAAAAAATTTTGAATCAACAGTCCATAAATACACAAACACAAATTGCAATGGCAGTGATTCCCTATGGGGAACATATACAGATTAGTAATGTTGCTTGTCAAAGAATCAAACCCACTGACCTCAAATTGCATGGACTTCACTCTCAACTAAGTGCATGGGAATTTTAACAACACTCAGTAAGCTACAAGTCAGCCCAATGGCATAGGGGCAGGGCATCAATTTGCACCTCTAGCAACTTGAGTTCAAGAATGAACTTGAGCCATCATTAGGTCCTGTTGGAGGAATAGCATGAATAAATCTGATGGTCAAGTCTCACATTTTGGGAAGGGTTTGGAGAAGCCTGGCAACTGTATGCACTCTGGTTGAGACTACGACCCTCACAGGTCACCCAGTCAGACTACAGTGGGGCATAAATAGTCACCTCCTAAGGTAGGGACATTGACCAACAACCATACTGCTGATGCCTTTTTGATCTTGCACACAACTCCCAAAAGCATCCCCACTCCTCAGGAAGACAAATTAATTTTTGACATAATCAACTTTCCAAAGAGTCAAGGACCCACCTAGTGAATGTCTACCTAACTGGATCCTGAGTGAATTAAATGAGGGATCCAAGGGATAGATAGGCATGGAAGCCAGGAGATCAGCTGGAGCATTGCGATGGGGAGAAATTAGGAAAACAAATCAAAGTAAGATATGTAGACTTAGAAGATCCAAATATGTGCTGTCGTAAAGAATGGAAAGCCAGATGTATGCAAATATAAATCTAAGGTAATATGCCTTAAAAATAGGTATTATCTGCCCTAATAATTTATTAAGTACTGCCTAAGTATTATACTATCTGAAAGTGGTTATAGACAGCCTTATAAGGATGGCATTTATTTATTTATTTATGTACTTATTTATGTATTTATTTATTTATATATGTATTTGACATTTTCAGCAGAGGCACAGGGAGTAAAAGCTCTACAGAATACACATCATGCATTGTTACAATTCATAGTCATTAAAATTAAAATTGAAATTAAAATTTTAAAATCAATATTAAGATAGGAATCCAAGGCGTACACAACAGAAATCAACAGAGAGAGAGAGAGAGAGAGAGAGAGAGAGAAGATTTACATACAATTGGAAGAAGAAAATGCAATTAGAATTAAATGCACACAATCAAGTTGGTATAAACAATTGATATAAGGTACAAGAGAAATGGTAAAATGAAGACAGATGCAGTGTGCTGTGGCTGCTGGGATATATATCAGCATTGTGCATGTTAGTTTAAGAAATTGGGGAGAGGTCAACAATAAAGCAAAGTGATAATTACAGTAGAAGGAAGGCTGTAGGAGAGAAAACAAAAAAAAGATAGCAGAGAAAAGGTAGGTTGTGATTTCGATATAATTTAGGGATGATGGTTTGGACTATTTTTAGCAGAGTGACATGTTTAGGAATTAAGCAGATGTTGTTTTAGGGCTTGTTTATATCTGCACAGTGTTACCTAGCTAGATGAGATAACCTAATTCCAACTGCCTGCAATGCTATTTTAGACTGCTAAACTGATACAACATATTTCAGCAGGATATCAGTTTGAGTTAAATGTTTCTGATATCCATTTTAGTTTCAATTCCTGTGCATTAATCTTAGCATAATCTGTATGCTATACTGAGCAGTGCCTGCAACATTGATTCATTTATCTCACATCTTGTCTTGCCTGTCATCCTATTGGAGTTGATATTTGGCATTTTTAGTTATGTCACTAAAGATTAACCATGGGTTTTAAGAATGTGCCTCCTGTGATCACACAAAGACTATGGGCACAATTCACGAAGGCTTGCATGGAGTGTAAGAGACGTGCAACACTCCATGCAAGCCTCGTGATCCAGGAACAGCCCTAAGCTCCGTGTAAGAGACCAGCTAAAATATCTCTTACATGGACTGGGCGTGGACATGCTAAATACCTCACTTGCATCCGAAAGGTATGCAAATGAGGTATATTAGTGATCCACGAAGCAGAAACCAGTCCGTGTAGGAGACGTTTTAGCTGCAGAAATGTACTCAGCTGACAACTGAGTACATTTCTACAAATTCCACAACAGAGCGATGTCAGCTCCAAATAAAGGTTGCATATGACTCAGGCAGCATGCCAATGGCCAAATATGTGGCCATTGGCAAGCTATCCCGATGCAAAAATATTAAAAATATAATTTTTTTTTTTACCCAGCGCAGCCCCGCGCAAACGGGCTGCGCTGTATAAAACCATAAAAAAGAAGGTTATAAACCCACAAATGTAGGTTTCATGCAATACATGGAATGACAATGCAGGGACCAGCAGACCAAAACCAACATGGCCACCGTGTAGTGGTTGCTATGGGGGGAAGCTGAGTCTAAGACATGTAACTAAGCATTAGTAGGCTCATGTAGATGAGGGTTCGGATACTGACTCTCGCAGTCACATACCAAATGAGCACAGTCTGAGTAGTGTAAGAGATACAAAAGGGGGAGGAATAGAGTAGGAGATAGGTGACATCACAGGGGGGAATGGTAGAAAGAAATGCAGTTCATTGGAGGCCAGTGTAACATGACAGATGACAGGCACAGATCATGAAAAGAGGTGTGCCACTAGATAAGTCATGGAAAGTCAAGAAATGGAAGGTGTACACTGTTACCTACACCAAAGTTTCTTGCTGGCCATGCATGCGCACGTGTGCACGCCATGAAATGAAAGTAGGACAGTGTGCGTGCGTGTAAGGCAATGTGAGCATGTGGGAGCGTGTTGGGAGATGTTTAACAGTTTGTACGGGTGTGCGCACGTGTAAGGCAGGCTGAGTATATTGGAGGTTGTTGGCAGATGTGTAACAGTGTTTGCGCGGGTGTACGTGCGTGAAAACCCAAATAAGTAGATTCTGAACCGTGTAAGCACGTGTGCGTGCGTGTAAGCCACTGTGAGCGTGTTTCAGATAGTATGCACGTTGCTCCCCCCTGAGGAAACAGAGAGGAAAAAGGAAGCAACAGAATTAATAGGAAGCTAGCAGGGATAACTGCTGAAGCTAGCAGGTGAAAATAATTAGAAGCAGGCAATTACACAGGCAGAATAGTAGCCCAGCCCAGCACTTAAAGCTCTGCAAACAGTAGTGCAGGATGTTTCCATTAAGAGACACTGCAAGACAGGAGTAAACTAATAGAAGTGAAAATTGAAAAAGCTTCACTCAGAGCAGAAATGTTAGGGGCTGCCATAGCTGTCATAATGAGACATAGGTGACTTGCTGAGGGTGGTGACAATGCAGATGGTGCCAGACAACCCACAGTGAGGAGACGGAGAAGAGTGTACAGGCCCAGGGTCACCTACCACGGGTTACATGAGCTGGAGATAGTAGAGTGCTATAGAGTGGACAGAGAGCTCCTGCAGCAAATTGTTGAGCTGTGCAGGCCACGCCTCACACAAAGAACCAACAGAGGGGAACCCATCCCAGTGGAAACCAAGGTATGTGTTGGCCTAAGAATACTAGCAACAGGCACCTTCCAGAGACCAACTGGCGATATGATGGGGATATCACAGGCATCAGCCTCCAGGGTACTACACCAGTTCCTGGATGCCATGTCAGCACATGTCGGTAATCATGTATATTTCCCCAATGCCCGTGAGGTATTGGCCAGCAATATGCGTCTCTTCCAGCAAATAGCAGAATACCCTGAGGTACTGGGTGCAATAGACTGCATGCACATACGCATCAAAGCACCAGCCGGTGAGCGGGGTAGGGCCTACATTAACCGCAAGGGCTTCCCCTCCATCAACTGCCAGGTCATGAGTGATGCCCAGGGCATAATAATGAATGTGTGTGCTGGCTGCCCCGGGAGTTATCACGATTCCCACATCTGGCATTTGACGCAGCTGTACCAGACATTTGCCAATGGGGACATCCCACACGGACACCTAGTGGGGGATGCAGGTTATGCACTGGAGCCGTGGCTGATGACACCCATCAGAAACGCACACATACCTGAACAGGAACTCCATAATGAGGCACACGCACAAACACGTAATGTAATAGAGCGTGTGTTTGGGCTGCTCAAGTCACGGTTCCGGTGTCTGGACACATCTGGTGGAGCCTTGCAGTACACACCAAATACATGTACCCAAATTGTCATGGTATGTGCTATGCTACATAATATGATCTTGCGAAAACAGCTGCAGCAGGACCAGCATAGGGCCGGGCCAAACAGCCCCCCACCATTGCCAAGGCCATCACAGGCAGAGCGTGACTCGGAGGAGGAACAACCTGAGCCTGCCCCAGTAGGCAGCAGGAGGCGTGCCCAGTATGCCCTGGCCTTGGCAAAGAGGCAATGCATAGCACATACACTGGCTCAGTAGGAACCCTGGGAATGATACCCTCTCTGACTCACTCATATAGTAACAGGGATGCCTAACATGACACAACCTGCTCTCAAACATGTACAGGGAGTGTAGTATGTGCATCCGACAGAGGCAGCCCTGCAGCACCACCTGAGGCATGATTGCCATGTGTTAAGCAATGTAACACCATCTAGTATATGCAAACATGAAGACCCTGCCTAACATCTCACCCTCACCAAGCATGATGCCACACTATGAAGACAAGAAGATCAAGTACAATAATTGGCTGAAGTAATGCAGTCAGTCAAAGGGGAGCCAATGTGTTACAGGCTGGGAAGATATGCAGAGTTTGACATGATGCACCACCTGCTAGGGGTGGCATGCACCTATTATGCCATGCCCCATGGATACTGGCAAAGGCTGTCAGTACCCACAGCATGCCCTGAATAGGTAAGTCTCAAAACACAAACCCAACCTCATAGGTTCTACAAGGGATAGGAACCTAGATGTAATACTACCTCATGACAGATGTATAAACAGCAAAATGTGTGCAGTGTAAAAGCACACAGTAAGGAGAATGTAGATACCAGTCCTGTAATAGAGAACTGGGCAAGGATCACATCAGCACCCTAACACTACCAGGTCACACCTCATACTGTGCTGTACAGCCGCAAAACATGGAACAAGCTACAAAAGGAGGGTGACTAGCAAGAAATGGCAAGGATAATCACACCCCCATGTTGGTACCACAACAAGAAGCAGCATGGAATATCCATGGTCAAATTCCAATGGCTAAAACTGCCTCACACTATATAGCCTGCTGCAGACCACTGTCCTAATACCAGGAACAGCACCTGGCCTATGTCGGAATACATGAATATATCAAGCCCCCCAAACCACATTATATTGCTCAACTGAAAATACCCAGACATACACCGGTAGCATTGTACTAGCACCAACACAGTAGGAGAAAATTACCCAGATTCCATAAACCAAAATGCCCAGGAACAATGTACTACTCCCACAAGAGGGGTAAGCATACTGGATGTGATAATCAGCAACATGTGTACTGGATGGCAAGATGAGAAGTGTACCCCTCACTGGTAAGACCAGACCATAGAGTAATCACACTGGATATACACACCCTGACCCCAGTCCCTGGCCAGAATACCACAGTGAAAAACATGTGTAAAGTATAGGTTGCAGCCCTCAAAACCGATGTTGAATCCACAAAAGGCCCTGTGCAAGTGCAGAATATGGGACACACCACAGAACATGTTATACAGGCATTCCATGAACACAGCCAGGAATGCTTGGAGTATGCAATCACAAATAACAACAACACACAATGCCATGCACGCAGGCATCTGGCATGCTGTCCTCCAGCCATTACCAAACCATGCAAGAGAATGAGGAAGTTACCACATGATAGAGCAAACATAAAAAGGCAAGTAATCACTGACCAGTAGTATGGCAACAACATATGTCCACACATACAATCCACTAAGTCCAGCCACAACAAGTATAATCTATGAATCCAGAGGCAATGTGATGCCAGTACCAAGTACACAGACAACCACAACACCCCCCAATAAATACAAACATATGTGATAGATGCATCCATGTATCCAAACCAGAGGTTGAGCTCCAACAACTCAGTACTGTCAACACTAGTCAGGAGGAGAAGGTAACCACATACACCGCAAACCCAGTCCCACATAGACCTACCACAACTGTAAACCAAACACATAAACACAGACAAATATTCCCGGAGGCCTTAATTACAAACACACCACACCAACAGAAGCCTCCAAAGTAGATCACAAGCAACCACAACCTTCAAACATAGCACATGCAACGAATAGTAGGCAAAGCTGGTGTGCCAAACAGTCACAGGCCAGAAGGAGAAACAACATGCCTTATACAGTCGTAATAGGGGTCTGTATAGGCAGACACACAGCTATCCCACTCACCAGACTGAACAAGGGAAAGGGTAGAGTAAGCTGCTTGTAGGTTGCCACAAAATGCCACTTAACACAAGTACGCAGGTCACCCCAAAGCAAGCAGAAATATGATGCACTCAATGTCCATGCTGGTGTGAATTACCTGAGATGTACCTCCCTGGTCAGCATCAAATGAGACATGGATGGTCCCTCCGAGTATGTACCCCAGGGCGGGATGACACTGGCTGTGTGCAGCATCCAACCCTCACCAAGAATGATGCCACAGTACAAACACAGAATGCTCATGTTTAATAGATGGCACAGTTACAGCTGTCAGTCCAAGAGGGTGTAATGTGTGTCTGCTTGAGATGTCAAGCATGACAAGCCATGCTGCTGTTACAGGGATGGCTGTCAGCTGTTACCCGTGTGCGTCTGGATACTGGATAAGGCCATAGAGCCGTATATAGGCAAGGCCAAAAAGACTACCCACCACCCTAGAAAACATAAGTGGTAGGAAACATAAGGGTAATGCTGACCAATGCCAGATGTGTAAACTGCAATATGCATGCCCCTGAGGCACTTCCCATTATGGAGAACATTGATGCCTGTCCAGTGACAGAAGCCTGCTGCAGGCCTAGTGATAGCACACCAGCACTACTAGTTTATACCACATACCATGTGTTATGGCCCCAACACCTGCACCAAGACATCAAAGGAGGGGGAGTATCCATATGCAGCACAGACACCCATATAGCCAGGTAACTGACAATGCACAAAGCAGCGGACACCACCCATGTGCACATAACTGTAGTCAAAACTGCTGTACAGTCTGTAGCATGCGACAGACCACACTCTCACACACAAGAACCCCACCCAGACATCCGAAGACACTGGACAGTATGAATGTCCCACCGAATACCAGACAAGGTACACAAAGTACCACATAGGTGTCAAACCATTATGTATGCAAGGAGTCATCAGGGACCTAGGGACACAGGTCGACATTAATCTGTCATGTGACAGCCACAATGCCAATGTGGCTATGAAGACTGTTGATACTGGACACCGTATCATGAAAGGATTCACATCAACATCAACAGAGGTCACTGTGCCGCTGTACTGTTCCCTTATCAGACCCATAATCTAGTACAATGACTCATATGGGATGTACCATACGTGACACCTGCAGCGGTTCGAAGACCTCATAGTTACCCCACCAACAGGATAAAGGGTGTGAAATATATGTCATATGCTGCCTGGCTGTAGACACCCCAGCTGACTGCAGTCACACACTGCCTACACAGAGGCATTGTATGTCTGTTGTACCAGGCCATGTCCAACACAGGAGTAATGGACATGCTACACCACAGGAAATCAAAGCCATTGGAGCTGTGAGAGTCACAGATGTCAACCTCAACACATAATGAAATAAGATGTGCTGGAGGGACAGATACATAACCCATAGGCTCCCCACACCCAGAAACAGGATCCCAATCCATGGTAGGCAGAGCCCCTCACTGACACCCCTCAACAGGAATATTGCCAAGTGGATGGATGACCATACATGTATACTGGGGGTCCCCACTGTGTCACGACCAGACAGAGGCACAGTGAAGAACCTCATAAATGGCCATAATTGAACATAGCAAGGGGTGGCGAAAGACACACACACTCTAGCTAGGCTTACTAATGGCCTAGGGTGTCTAGCCTACTATGAACCCATGAACCTATGAAGATACAAAACGTACAGGACAGTAAGGATAATCACAAGGCATACCCAACTGATGGTAGGAACCATGTTGGGCATCCACAGGTATGCTCCGAATCACACAGATATTACAAACAACATACCAAACACACACACATATTGCTAACATACAACCTGTCAGGTGCAGTGCAAACACCCCCCCCCGAGTGCAAAATACCTATCCCAGCAGATGGTCCCCTGACATTGCAGATGCTGAGGTAACAGCCATCATCTGCAAAGCAGAACACACAGCAGCAAAGGTATGTGATGGTGTCCTGTGCTGAGGCCAACATGGACCCCAAGAGTAATGGAATGCAAAATCACACTACTGGCCAATGTCAGCCTTACCACAGGATATGTACCCAAAAAGCAGTGTACAACAACAGTGGTCCATCACAACAAAGGTGTTGCCTGAATGGATACTCGAAACTACCACCCCAGGATCCTGACAAGCTTGTTCTGCACAGCTATGGAAAGGATCAGTATGTACCGCAGACAGAAGGGTAATGTGGACCTACTGATACTGGACCCTACACACTGTGGCTGTTGTAACTGCAGAACCGGCCCCTAAACATGTCTGACCCATTTGAAGCAGTCATTAAGGTCATTGATGAGGGCTATGTGGTCCACACAGCATAGCTGGACCGTGCACATGCTTCTAGACAATACCGTATGTGTTCAGTATGGATATGTTCACCAGTTTAAATATACACCCCTATGTCAGTAGAGGGGTTGCAAAGCAGACCAAGGACAGAACTGACATGGTCAGACATGCCGCATCCATGTCAGACTACAAAGCGGATATGAGTGGCATCCCACAAGGCCTGGTCTTGCCCCCCCCACCCCCGATCTGTATACATGTCCCATAGGTATAGGCCAACATGGAAGGACTGTGACTGAGCATGTATGCAGAGGAGTACAAACAGCCCACCATATCCGACCCCCAGCTGACACAAGCAACCCACAAAAGGGCCACCTACAAACAGACAACTGTAGCCATAGCCATGTCAGCAAGCTAATCGCAGAACTGTGTATAGACAACCACCGTGGATATACAGTAAGTGCCCACAAATTACCACACAGGTGTTAACCCATGAGGTACCTAACATGTAATGTGAGACCTGGGTACAAAATGTGATAAATATCCTGCACTGGACAAACATGTGTCTGTAGTGTTTGCAGAAACATGCACCATATACCCACCCAAACATGAAGGCTGGCAGATGTAGATAAGGGGAACTCACTCTGGCTCTGCAGCCATCCTCCATCAACATCACAACTGACTACAATAACCCCTGTGGGATATACCGCAGCAGACACCTCCATCAACTGTAAAGTCCACAACAGTACCCCACCAGGGGTAGCAAAGAGCATGAACAGATGCCATGTGTTGCCTGAGTAAACAAACTGCAGCCCCACACACCGCCATCCTTCCCAGCTACAGGAAAGCTGTGCCTGATGTATGAAGCCATGTCCAACCTGGAATGAATGAACATGTTGCACCTTGTACAATCTGAATGGCAGTGAGCTATGCACATGAGAGACCTGAACCCCAGCACTGACATACATAGGACAAGCTGTACAGAATGATCCATAACACAGAAGGCACCCCCACACTTCAGTAAACTCCTGGTACAGGTCAGCCAGAGTGCCACATATCAACACCCCTCAAGAGGCATCCTGATGAGTGTATGGGAGATGGTAGGCTACCCTGGGTATCACTGTTATGTCAGAGGTAGACAGAGGCACAGTATACTAACCATGACATATGTAATGGCAAACTCCAGTTACAATGTGTGTCGAAGGACAAACACACCCTGTGACTACCATCAGAAATGGCCTACGGAACATCGCTAGTGTTTGCCAATGTCCACCCATGTTGTGGAATCCACTAGCAATGTTGGACAAGCCTGGTGTAGGTAGTCCATCTCTGAACATATTGCAACATGGTCATATGTGCACAACTGGCCCCTACACAGTCTGTTGTGCTCACTATGAAGATGTCAAGCAGTGATAGGACTAAAGCCCAGGATACTGTCCACCACACTGAAAGTACCGAACCAGTACACTATACGGTACTACAGTGTTAGGTCATTATGAAAGTATGTTGAGAACTGTCTGCAAAGTATCCCATGCAATTCCTGCAGGCACAGTATAATCCCTGTTGTGGCAGACACATAGCAGTTGGCCAGTTAGTACACAACATGACACCCAACACACAATCATAAACATGCGATAATGTCGAAGGTCACACACACCCAAATATGTGGTGGACTTCAGAGTGCAACATATGGAAAGCTCACACTGGGCATGCTCGCACACTTTGATAAATGAGGCATATGTCAGACAACATGCCATGGAAAGGCTGAACTGGGCATGCTCACACACTTAGGCCATATCTCCGTGTAGCAGTTGGCCACACATATCTGGTATTTGTACATGTCAGTCCAGGAACCAACCACAACACAGCGATCAGCCCAGTGCACACAGTAAATGACCACAGAGACATAAGTGATATAGTGGATCGCCGTCATATGCAAACATCTGCCACAGATACACAAGTTGGTCATAGGAACAGGGAATGCTATGGCAATAAAGACCTGCAAACAGTAGAACAGCACAACAAATATTGTGCATCTGACAATTGAACATATGGGTGTAGAGGTCAATACTAGGCTTCTTGCCCCAGGGAATGACAGCTCAGCCAGAGTGTGCTTGGCATCTGCATCCCCAGGATAGTAGGCTACCGTGCCACTGTAAAGTAGGTCACAGAAGGCAACATGTGAGGCTAGTGAGCTGTGCCTCTGTCAAGCAGGGGCACCGTGGAGGTCTCAGGGATTGAATGTGCTAAGCCACAGCCATGTTGTCGGTGTGTGCTGTGAGAGGGTTGCTGAGGATCTCTGACAGTAGGTGTCCGTCAATAACAAACTGAGGGGAGCCCTATCTGCATTCTCTGGATGATTCCACTGTCAACACTGTGTTGTAATGAGTATGTGTGAATGAAGTGCCATGCTGGAACTGTCCACAGATGTCCTCCCTCTGTGGGCTACAGCTCTGCAATGTATTAGGTCATTCTGTCTGTTGAACGGCGCATATATGGCCAGTGTATAGCTGACAGGTGTCTTGTTGTGGAGCAAGTCATGGGTATATGTGGGATAGCATGACCAATGCAAACTGTACACATGCTCATAGGATGCAATTGTCAAGGATTATGCTGAGTGGCCAGTATAGTCCTCCAGCATGGGTCCTCTGAAGTCATCCACCCCAGTCTACACAAGTGTAGAGTCTGCTTGTGCTAAACACAGTTTGTGTGCAGTGACAACCTTGCCTGGGGGTGGAGATGAGATATGGATGTCCATGGAAAGGTGGGTATGGTCAGATATCAACAATGGTGGTCTACCTCTGGTGTGGAACAGTGAGTACCCACGTTGCAGATGGACAGGTGCAATATATATTCACCCATGTGGCTGTGGTGTGTGGTTCTGCCATAGCACATGGACCCACAAATTGTAGTGGCTGTAGGGTAAAGTGGTAGAGGCCTGAGTAGTTCTCACACACAATATGCCTGTACCTGATGTTAACAACTGGAATGGTGTATGTGAATACCTGCATATCCTGGCACTGTTCCCAGGGAAGCTAAGTGTGTGTCCTGGATGTGGGTGTGGTGTTCTGGACTGGTTGTGTTGTGTGTTACAGGTCCTGTGGTCCCAAAGCATGGTATAGAACATAGCCTGCCAGTGTGATGTGCATATCTGACCCTGACGTAGGTGGCTGCAAATGTATATATATGCTATCCCCCACCTGACAAGTAGTACTACATCTACATACCTCTGTAGAAATAAAGATGTCAGCACCCTAGAAATACTACAGGTGCAGAATAGATGCCCAGTAATTCGGATAGTGCGTGCTGCTAATGCGTCTCCCTCAAGTGTCATAATATAGTTAGGTAGGGGTTCGAATCCTGCAAATGCTCAGTGTGTGGGTAAGTGGGGTTTGTGTGTGTGAAAGGCTATGAGAGGGAAATGTCCCTTTTGGCAACTGGGAAAACACACTACAGGATGCACATTCCCCTTACTAAACACTGATGATGTCAGCACCCTATAAGTACAGCAGGAGAAAGGAAGCCTCCCAGTAATGCGAATAGCACGCTCTGCTAATGCATCCGTCTCGAGTATCATAACATAGTTAGGTAGTGGTTTGAATCCTGCAAATGGCAAGTGTGTGTGTTTGGGTGAGGGGGGTTACTGTGTGTGTGCAAATTTGTGTGAGGGAAACGTCCGTTTTGGCAACTGGGAGAACACACAACAGGATGCACACTCCCCTTTCTAAACACAGATGATGTCAGCACCCTATAAGTACAGCAGGAGAAGAGAAGCCTCTGAGTAATGCGAATAGCGCGCTCTGCTAATGCATCCATCTAGATTGTCATAATATAGTTAAGTAGTGGTTTGAATCCTGCAAATGGCAAGTGTGTGTGTTTGGATGAAGGGGGTTACTGTGTGTGTGCAAATTTGTGTGAGAGAAATGTCCCTTTTGGCAACTGGGAGAACACACAACAGGATGCACACTCCCCTTTCTAAACACAGATGATGTCAGCACCCTATAAGTACAGCAGGAGAAGAGAAGCCTTCCAGTGATGTGAGTAGCATGCTCTGCTAATGCATCCGTTTCGAGTGTCAAAATATAACTAGGTAGTGGTTTGAATCCTGCAAATGGCAAGTGTGTGTGTTTAGATGAGGGGGGTTACTGTTTATGTGCAAATTTGTGTGAGGGAAGTGTCCCTTTTGGCAACTGGGAGAACACACTACAGGATGCACACTCCCCTTTCTAAACACAGATGATGTCAGCACCCTATAAGTACAGCAGGAAAAGAAAAGCCTCCCAGTAATGTGAATAGCGCGTTTTGCTAATGCGTCCGTCTCGAGTGTCATAACATAGTTAGGTAGTGGTTTGAATCCTGCAAGTGTGTGTGTTTGGATGAGGGGGTTACTGTGTGTGTGCAAATTTGTATGAGGGAAATGTCCCTTTTGGCAACTGGGAGAACACACTACAGGATGCACACTCCCCTTTCTAAACACAGATGATGTCAGCACCCTATAAGTACAGCAGGAGAAGGGAAGCCTCTCAGTAATGTGAATAGCGCGCTCTGCTAATGCGTCCATCTCAAGTGTCATAACATAGTTAGGTAGTGGTTTGAATCATGCAAATCGCAAGTGTGTGTGTTTGGATGAGAGAGGTTAATGTGTGCATGCAAATATGTGTGAAGGAAATGTCCCTTTTGGCAACTGGGAGAACACACTACAGGATGCACACTCCCCTTTCTAAACACAGATGATGTCAGCACCCTATAAGTACAGCAGGAGAAGGGAACCCTCCCAGTAATGCGAATAGCACATTCTGCTAATGCGTTTATCTCGAGTGTCGTAACATAGTTAGGTAGTGGCTTGAATCCTGCAAGTGAGTGTGTTTGGATGAGGGGGGTTACTGTGTGTGTGTGTGTGTGTGTGCAAATTTGTGTGAAAAAAATGTCCCTTTTGGCAACTGGGAGAACACACTACAGGATGCACACTCCCCTTTCTAAACACAGATTATGTCAGCACCCTATAAGTACAGCAAGAGAAGGGAAGCCTCCCAGTAATGTGAATAGCGCACTCTGCTAATGTGTTTTTCCCGAGTATCGTAATATAGTTAGGTAGGAGTTTGAAACCTGTAAATGGCATGTGTGTGTGTGCATTTCCGTATGAAAAATATGTTAGTTTTGGCAATCAGGAGATCACACTACCTGATGCACATTACCCTTTCAAAATACTGATGTTGTCAGCACCCTATAAGTATAGCCAGAGAAGAGAAACTATCTAGTAAACTGAATAGTGCACTTTGCTAATGCGTCTCTCTCCCGTGTCACTAACTTAGTTAGGTAGGGGAATGAATCCTGCAAGTGTGCATGTGTGTGGGGGTAGTAGGGTGTGTGTAAATGCAAGTGTGAGCAAACAGATCCTTTTGGCAAATACTACAATACACCAGATGCTGCATACTCCCCCAGTAAACACAGGGGATGTCACCACACTATCAGCACAGCCAAACAGGGCTAGTTGGCTAGTAATGCCAATAGTGTGCTCTGCTACTGTGTCTATTACCATTGTCAGAGTACAGATAGGTATGTTTTGGTAACCCACAACTGTCACGTGTGGTTGTGTCACACAGTATGACCTTGTGTGGGTGTTTGTACATAACAATGCATGCCATTGCCTAAACCAGCAATGGCATTGCACACATGATGTATGTGTGTGACACATACACATAAATACCTGTGACCTGCAGTAGCTACCATGTCTGACACATGCTTCGAGTGGATAAATGGTATTTGCAATGTATACCGATATGACTGTCTTACTGTGCAGGGTCCGCACGTGGTATGTCTCTATACAGTGTGGGTGTCTATGGTGAAAGACCTACAGCAGGGGATACACATCTGGTCTGGGCCATATAGTGTACATGTAGTCGATGTACAGGTGCTGCATGTTCCCACCTGTTGTGGTAGTGGTAACATGTCATTCCACTGCAATTCGGTGACCACATGCTGTGAACCCTTCAACTAATGTGTTGTAGCTACAGTAATGCTCACACACAATGTTTGGCTGGATGCAGTCCGGCCATATAAACACAGATCTTGAGACTGTCATATTGCCAGTGTTGTTATGGAGGATAGGTGGTCTTCCTGTGTATGGGAGGGTTGTGTGTGCCAGGCTATGAACCAGATGGCAGTCTGACACACTGTTAGCTGCACATGAGTAGGCCCTGATGGTTTGTGCTGTGCCAACAACCTGGAGGTGTGTGTATCTGTGTTACCTTGGGATACCACCCCCTATCCATGTGTGTTACATGTGTAGGGGATGAAAGGCATGGTATGGGGCATAACCTGTCAGTGATGGGTAACACCTGTGAGCCAAGAATCATGAATCTGATACTGCACAGACATTGCAGTTCACCGTGCTGAGGGCAGTGTCTGGTGCATGCATCTTCCAGTGTACACTGCTGTTGTTGTGTAGCAGCACTGTTAGTGTCCTAACCTGTGTGATACCCATGGAGGTCACTATGTAAACCATGTCCTGCAGCATAAGGCAGTATGTGTGTACCAAGGAGCTTTGCCATTATACATCGGGCCATGGGTGTCACGTGCAAGATGACCCTTGCACATCATTGTGGCTTCCCTAGCATGTAAGCACACGTTGACAGCCAGTGGATACCCTATGAATGACAGTGGAGACTGAGCATAATGTAGACATACAACACCCTTCCCACATATAGTGGTAGAATACCTGGTGAGGGTATGTTGGCAACCAACATCAGGCTCATACTGGCCTGTGCCACATGCTGAGAGATCCATTCTATGTTCCCTATCATGTAGTCCAGGGAGGTATGTCTCAGGCAGCCATACTGGCATGGTCAATGAGTGAGTCATATCTGTCCATGCCTCTGACTGACCTGTATGCATGTGTGCTGTGGTGGACCATAGTGCCCCTGAGGCATATCACTGTGACCTTCACCAGATACAGCCTGTTGAGTGGGACCCCAGTGCAGCACACATGACAGGTACCTGACACGTCTGTAGCAGGTGTGTTGTGTAGCCCTACAGGCTGTGAGTGTGTGGCACAGGGGATGTGCGTGCCATGTGTGGCATGTGCTGTGTTCCGACGGAACATATGCCTGTGTGCCAGCTGCGGAGGTGTGTGATGCCCAGGCAGGCTGCTATTCTGAGTCCCCACGTATGCCCCAGTGTGTTCAGCATGCTGTCAGTGCGTGTCAATGTCTGACTGGTATTGTAGTCACTGTAATATATTTTATTGATTTATTTATTTATCCTACATTTGTTGACTGAGATAGTCCGACTGGATGCATGTCCATTTCCAGGGGAGGCCCATGGAGACAAGCTATGAGGGTAGCAGATACAGCATTACATAATACTAGCATTACATATTACAAACAGATTATTTACAGAGATTACATAAGTAAGCAAGTCAAACATGTTCCACAGGTTAATGTTAGACCTGAGCACAAGTCAGGATTAAATTAAAATTACACAGTAAAGTGGTTCACAGATTTTACACATTCGAGTTAGCCAGGCTTGATACATTGACATAGCCAGTTAAGTGACAAATGTTGTTTGAGTCTACTGTTAAATTGACCTAAGGTGGACAGTAGGGTAATATCAGCTGGAAGTGAGTTCCAGGATCTACTTACAGGGTTTGCAAAGAGAGAATCACCGGCTGTGTTATTAAACTTGCTAGTCTGAAGTAGTAATTTGTTAGAGGATCGAAGTGGTCTAGGATTTTTATAGGGGGTGATAATATTTGAAGTGCAGGAGTATTGTCTGAATTATAGAGGATTTTATAGGCCATAATCAGTTGGTTATACTGTATTAGGCTGGGTATTGCAAGCCAACCAAGCTGATTTAGATTGATGCAATGATGTGTCCTAAAAGGCAGCCCAGTGGCAAACCTGGCAATGTGGTTGTAGCAAATTGAGTGTTTGTTAAGGACAGTCTTGTTCATATTCGAGAGTAGAGGGGATGCATACAGAAGGGTTGAAACAAGGTGTGAGCGAGCTATGGCACCTTTAGCTGGAGGGGCTAGGAAGGCTTTAATTCTGTAAAGTGACCGTAGTTTTCTATTGATGGCTTTGATAATCTGGTTAACATGTAGGTCACATCTGAGATTATTGTCTATGATGACACCTAATAGTTTCGGAGATGGGTCAGGTTATATTATTGTGCCATCAGTTGATGTTATGGTAACGGTGAAAGTGGTAGACCTACGTGCTGGTGAAATAACAGCAGTTTAGTTTGATTGGGATTTAGGATCAGATGATGTTCAGAAAGCCAGTTTTCTATTGTATTAAAGGTGGTCTGGGTAGCTGACCATAACTCTACTGGAGATGTGGCTGAGCAGATCAGAGTAGAGTCTTCAGCATATTGGATACAGCTGACTTTTGGGATGACAGTATAAAGGTCATTAATGAAGATGGAGAACAGCAAGGGCCCTAGTATAGAGCCTTGTGGTACTCTGAGGGTGTTAGGTAGAAGGTTAGAGAGTTTGTTCTGCCAGAGGCCAGCCTGCTGTCGACCATGCAGGTAGGATTGAAACCATTGGAAGGCTCCAGTATCTAGACAGTCTTTGCAGGGTGTGGAGTACAAGTTGGTGATCAACCATATCGTATGCCTTGGAAATATCCAAAAAGAGGGCTGCGGATATATAATTATTGTTGCAAGTATGGCTTATGGTGTTAGTAAAGGCTAGGAGGCCTGAAGTAGTGCTGTGATGAGGATGTAAGCCATGCTGAGTGTCTGCCATAATGCGAGTTTGGATTAGGTGGTGCATGAATTGTCTATGATGAAAGTTTCCATAATCTTTGCAAGTGGAGAGAGTATAGCTATTGGCCTATAATTGGAGACTTCAGTAGAGCTGCCTCCTTTGTGAAGTGGGATTACATATGACATTTTCCAGATGGTGGGAAAGTTAGATTCTAACATGGTTCCTTTGATTACCTTTGAGACGGGGTAAGCAATGGCATCATCTGGTTTTGATAGGTACTCAGCAGGGAGTTGATCAGCAGAAAGTGTAGTGGGTTTCACTGTTTCAATCAAGGTACGGAGAAGTGAAGTGGCGACTGGTTGGCAGCTGGACGCAAGTAGTTTTCTAGGGGTGCTACTTTCAGGACCAGGGGAGCTAGGAGGTAGATGGCTAGCTAGGGCCTGAAATGTCTCAGTAAAGAACTGGTCAAAACTATCAGGAACATCTTCAGGGATATTATCAATAGTAGCAGCAGGGATTGGGGTTGACGCTTGTCCAGGATGTAGTATATATGACATGCCACCTGACAGGGTATGGCATTACTGGGTTCAGAGAGACCAGTCCCCAGATTGGCTGTGTGGTGGCATCCCACACATGTGTTGTACGTTCCTGGCCAAGGGTGATGGCTGACTGCATACATGTGGCAGCTGTGATAATGACACATGACTCACATAAACCACAACTGGACCATAGAGGTGATTCACAGGTTACCTTTGCACATGCTACCCTAGTAGTGTGATTGCCATGGTGAGTACCAACACATAGGGCCAATGGGGAACAACATACTGAAGGTGTGTATGTGTGGGTGTACTGCTACTGTTTCATAGCACTGACATATATGACTGCACACGTGGGTAAATGCCAGGTAAGATGTGTGTAATGTGTCACAGGCAACGTACATGTGTACAGGACAGACAGTGACGTTCTGTCATGTGTAAAGTTGACATACGTATCGTACGCTATGCAGATGTCACTAGAAGTCTACAGAAGTACTGTAACTCTGCATTGCAGGTGTAAGAAGTGTTCCAGGGAACCCCAAGCGAACATGCATGCAAACAAAGCTACAGTAAACAGGGCTGGAAGTAGTGCATTATACAACAAAGAAGGGGTAACAATAACAGTAAGTAACAATGCAAATATGTAGGCTCTATCAACATGTACCCAGGAATACGCAGCGTAGATGCCCATGGTAGAACTAATATTATGTCATACTTATTTGTGGTTTGGATTATATTGGTACTGCACACGTATCTACATGCGCCAACATCCACATGGCATAGTCGTTGTGGGCAACTTGACACCATTACTGTACATGTCCACCATTGCATATCACTACTTGCGTTAGCTTTCCCCCTGTGCTACCCATGTATGCGGCTATCTGTTGACAACCTTACCACCGGCATGCAATTATGTGCAGCTGTTATACTTTGGTATGTACTATGGGTGCAGATAACAATTCAGGACATTCATTCAGTTACTGCAGCAGGCATGCTGGGATAAACACACAGTCATAGCAGCACACTGTACTGTTACCAACGTGATACTACTAATACACTTCTATGTAGTCACCCTGTGCATCAGCAACGTGTTTACCTGTTCCCACAATGATGTTGAAGATTGCAGGAGGTTGCACAGTGTCATCATATGCACAGGGTGAGGATTAGGTATGCCTGTGTCAGCCACTGATACCACCAATTGACATGTGTGTGTATGTGTGTTGGTGAGGGGCAGCAGTACAGGGTGGGGCAGTGTTGATGCAGTGTGTGCATGTATGTGGTTGCCCTAGGTGTTAACATTTCGCATGTGTGTATGCAGACACACAGTTCCACCTCATGGCTGCCATATACAGGGGTTTGTGGGCAGCCACAGACTGCACCTGGCAGGCCATACAGATCAGTGTCTGTGTGCACGGACAGGGTACCTGTGCCTGGCAGGGGTGCTACAGACCGTATCCAGTACAAAGCCAGATGGGTACTGTCATCAGAAGCGGGAGTGTGTTGACTGGACACAAGTCCCTGTTGGGACAGTCCAGAGCCACGTGCATGTGGTCTCCTGGGGCGTTCTGATGACAGCACAGACCCAGCATTGCTGGGCCTGCTGCTGGCACTATGGGGGCGTGCGCAAGCCTGTTGTCATCCGCGCCGACTGCCAGCTACTGCTGCTGCCGGCATACGGCCATGTCGACGCCGCAAATGCCCACCATTGCCCTGGCTCATGGACATCTGGTTGTGGAACTGCTGTAATATGTCCCCACAATGTCTGTCTATGACATCGGTGAAGTTACGGTTAGCATCCGCAATGTCACGCATACTGTCTGTCATGGCTGTGCGACATGCTCTCAGCTCCCTCAGACCCTGTCTGGTGTACCTTTCCATACGTGACTGTGCCTGCATGACAGCCCGAAACATAGCTGAGGTTGACAGACCTCTTTGGGCACGTCGGCCAGAGGCAGTACGCCCACGGATGCTCCCACAAGAACCCATGGGCAACTGTCTGTGTGGTACCATCGGAGGACCCTGCCCATGGCTGCTGTATGGGGATGCATGTGCCACAGGTACCACATTACCCTGGTCTATGCCCACTGTATCCTGTCCATCACCTAGGGACAATGGTGACACAGGATGTACAGGCAGGATGACTGTGCGCAATGATGGGGTTGACAGCTGTGTACTGTCAATTGGCTGACCAATGGCAGACCCTGACACACCTTCCTGTACCATTACACAAATATCATCATTACCAGTAGCCGTGGCACAGGATTCAGGTTCCCTGCTGCAGGTCACCAGAGCAGCCCCAGAACCTGTGGGAGGAAGACAGGAAATACAGTTTACAGTCTCCAGACATTGTTACCAGTGATGCACTTATACACACATGCACACATGGACACATGCACATATGCACACATGGACACAGGCACACATGCACACATGGACACAGGCACACATGCAGACATGCACGCGTGGACACATGCACACAGGCACACATGCACACATGCACACATGTACACGTGGTCACATGCACACATGGGCACATGCACACATGCACACATGCACACGTGGTCACGTGTACACATGCACACATGCACACATGCACACGTGGACACAGGCACACATGCACACATGCACACGTGGACACAGGCACACATGCACAGATGCACACGTGGACACAGGCACACATGCAGACATGCACACATGGACACATGCACACAGGCACACATGCACACAGGCACGCATGCACACATGCAGACATGCACACGTGGACACATGCACACGTGGACACATGCACACATGCACACGTGGACACATGCACACATAGACACATGCACACATGCACACGTGGTCACATGCACACATGGGCACATGCACACATGCACATGTGGACACAGGCACACATGCACACATGCACACATGCACACATGCACAAGTGGACACAGGCACAAATGCACAGATGCACACATGGACACAGGCACACCTGCACACATGCACACATGGGCACAGGCACACCTGCACACATGCACATATGCACACCCTGCAGTATACACACAGAGCACTACTGAGTTACACTACTGTTACTAGCATTATCAGGACTATTATAGGTTATGTTAAACACACTCACCAGCATGGATGGCCTGTCTTGCTGTAACCCTGGAGGGACCTGCAGAAATGATGAGATTAATGTCAGTGGGCACAACTGTGCCATTGATATTGCATAGGATACAGTGTACAGAACAGTCAAGTGTACATATGGCGTATTACCTGCACGCTCCATGTCGTGCTGCTGTGTGGAACCAGCCTCCATCATAATGCAGGTGTACTGCTGTTGGTGTTCCGGGGCTGGAGCCACAACACTTAGGAGTAGCCCCTCCAGTCTGGTGAGGGGGGGATGTGTGGCCACCCCATCTCCTGTGGCGACCTGTTGCCTGTGGATATCTGATGCACACTGCCGGACACTTCGGATTAAATCACGTGGTCACGTATACACATGCACACATGCACACATGCACACATGCACACGTGGACACAGGCACACATGCACACATGTGCATGTGGACACAGGCACACATGCACAGATGCACACATGGACACAGGCACACCTGCAAACATGCACACATGCACACATGCACACATGGGCACAGGCACACCTGCACACATGCACATATGCACACCCTGCAGTATACACACAGAGCACTACTGAGTTACACTACTGTTACTAGCATTATCAGGACTATTATAGGTTATGTTAAACACACTCACCAGCATGGATGGCCTGTCTTGCTGTAACCCTGGAGGGACCTGCAGAAATGATGAGATTAATTTCAGTGGGCACAACTGTGCCATTGATATTGCATATGATACAGTGTACAGAACAGTCAAGTGTACATATGGCATATTACCTGCACGCTCCATGTCGTGCTGCTGTGTGGAACCAGCCTCCATCATAATGCAGGTGTACTGCTGTTGGTGTTCCGGGGCTGGAGCCACAACACTTAGGAGTAGCCCCTCCAGTCTGGTGAGGGGGGGTGTGTGGCCACCCCACCTCCTGTGGTGACCTGTTGCCTGTGGATATCTGATGCACGCTGCTGGACACTTCGGATTAAATCACTGCAGTGATGTTGTACCTGCTCATATGTCCTGTTATGCGTGCCAATATCATTTACCCTACGGACAAGGTCTTGCCACAGTGCGGCCCTCTCCTGCTGATTCTGACTGGTGCGGGAAAACAGGATGTCATACTCCCGCACCAGGCTCTGGTGGATCTCCTCATCTTCCGCCACAGAGTAGGTGGGGTTACGCTGTCGCGCCTTTCTCCCTGGAAGAGAACACAAACAGGATATCAGCAGACCATGTCAGCAATATATGGCACACATACTATACATGATACTCATGTGTAGTGATATACTACTACTCCCATATGTTGCATGTGTGTGTGTTGTGGTGGATACACAGGTACATGGCCAGATATCAGTGCTCAGCCAACACCTGTGCAACAATACCTGCCACATTCCACACAACATAGTAGCATGCCCCATCGGTCAGCACACACTGACAGGTGCAATGCACAACCTCACTCTGAGGGTTCATCCCAAGGTACTGTATGTGGGACACCATCCACTACTGTGATGTGGACAGAAGTTACTCGGCCTGGATATACATATCCCACCACCACTACCAGCACAGTAGACTACTTTGATATGTATGTGATTAGACAGTTATTCACTTGCTGGGACTGAGATGGTATCCATGCAGCACACTGGGCCAGTGGAAGCCACAAGCCACACTGCTGACCCCTTTGCAAATGCTTACCACGGACATGCCACAGATTGCATGGAACTTGCACACACATTTCTAACCCAGACCCTATGCACAAAGGTTAGGCATCCTGTCCGGTGGACCCCAGACAGAGGCAGATTGTATAACAATAGCAGGAGGCTACTGCAGGACAGAGCACATTCACATTAAGGGAAGGCATCTGTGATCAGCACTGGTACTACGCTACGGTCCATCATAACAATGGCCATGGCCTACTCTGGGAGGGAAATGGACACAAACACTATGGATGACTACAAGGCCTTCTTCAGTTATGTTACACGTATGGACCACATGCCTCAGATATGCTATGTGTTAATACACACCTACTTAACATTCACCAAACACACGGATATTGGCAACATTTTTGCAGACATGTTCGGTGCACGTATCCCCCCTCCTTCTCCCCCACCAGTTGAAATATTTATCACAGCTGGATGTAACCTCCCTATCATCTCACATGTCCAGGTGAGGGCCGCCCTCAGCAGAGAAGAACACACAGCATCACTGTGACCTCGTGGTATCCCTGTATGTGTGCTACCGGCACTCCGAGAGGACATACAACCGTATATAACACTGATAGTTTATCTTGGCCGTACTACAGGATATGTACCTGGACAGTGGCATACAGCTCCCACACCACTAAGGGGGCACCTCAACTGACCCTGGGAATTACCACATCATATGCATAACGGGCCTGGTCTGCTAAGCTATGGAATTATGCAGTATGGGATGCATATGCAGTGACATCGGGTACCTGCAGACACTTGTTCCCAGCCAGTGTGCCTTTGGGATGGGCTGATTCTGACTTTTGAACCTGGCTGACCTTTCTAAGCAGTCACTACAGCCATTGCTGGGCCAACGCACAGACAACTGCTGCCAGGATCATGGCCTAAGACTGATTGACATGTAATGTATGGTCATCCCCTTTTGGTGGAACTACGTACACACAACATATCACATGGACATACCTATGGATACAGACCTATGACACATTTGGAGGGTTCACAGTATGCACACTATTAACCTGCTACTTTGCATTACCTCTGTTTGTCGCAGCTGGTTGCGTTACCACAGCTTCTGTTTGCTGCTGCTACTGTCAGTGCTGACAGCTTTGGGTGACAGAGTCACAGTGTCTAATTTTTTATTTTTATTTTTTGCTCTCTCTCTCTCTCTCTCTCTCTCTCTCTCTCTCTCTCTCTCTCACTTCTTGATCTCCCTCTGTCTGCTTACAGACAATGCAATGAATTTATTGCATGTGGGGAGTGTTAGCACTGGATGCTTTTGTAGGTATCTGCATAGGTCCATGTGATGGCCTCTGCACCAATTGTAAGCCGGCATTTGCTAATTGCATACAGCCAGTTGTGTACTGATTGCAGTTCTCACTGTGATTTCAGGTCAGTGCTATAAAAGGGTATGTGGGATAGGCGTTGCCCTTTCAGATTGTGAGGGCGGGGACCATGCTGGTATGCTGTGGATAGTGTTCTGTGAGTGTAAAGGTTAGTATCTCTCTCTCATGATTCAGGCTGTGTTGTATATTCACATTTCTCCATTCCTCTCTCATGTTCCCTGTAGCAAGTGTGTATGCACATTGACTCCTACAACTATATATAGATATATGTTTATATATATATATATATATATATATATATATATATATATATATATATATATGTACATATACATACATTTATATATGTACTTTAACTGACCTTATTATCTACAAGCTGCCAACTAGCATGGCTGTTTATGTTCACACACTACTATTATGGAAATCCAGTAGTTTTGACAGTAATTTTAAATGACATGCTTTGTGTACTACACATCCTATATTCCCTTTACATTCATCCCTACTATTACATGTTATATTTATTTTAGCACAATGTTTTTGTGTAAGAGTCATGGCTTAGTGGTAGGTCGTACAGACTAGTGTTCCCAAGGTCCTGGGTTCGGGACTGACAGTGGGATTTTATTTTGCTTTTGAACTGAGTACAGGACCTGTCAATCAAAGTGACTAAGGCACTTTTAAGCAGTTGTAACCGGGTTAGCGCTGGTTTGCGCGGAGCTCACGCATGTGCACTGGCGGTTAGCTCCGCGCACACAAGCGCACACCTGCTTACAACCGCTTAACGGTGCTTACTCTGGCGCACACCCGCGCTATTTTCTTTGAAAGAAAAGAAAATGGGGAGACAGGAAAGTGGTGAAAAAGGGGACACAAAGAGGGTAAGACAGTAGGGAATCAAGCTTGGGATTTGCAGGAGGGATGTAGGTAAGGCCCATAGCTGCCCATTTCTTCATCAGCAACAGCTGTGCATATGTATGTAATTTGGTGTGACATTTGAAACCTTCCACCCCTGAGAGAGGTGTCAGGACAACAATAATACTTGTTGTACAGCCAATTGTAATTGATAGGTTCCATGTCCAGCAGACATGTGTGCGGAATGGGCAGCTATGTATGGGGCGTAATTTTTGTGGGTACAGAGTGCCCTTTTTTTTTTTCAGGTGAGAGTGGTATGTCAGGTGAAGGAAGTCGGTACAGCTGGGGAGGTAGGTTGGGTAGGTAAACAGACAAGACAAACAAGGCGCATACAGGGGCGGTGTATGACACGTGTGGGGGGGTTACACAATTGACGGGGACGGAGGTTTGGATATCCAGAGCCCATGAGCCCACAGATGGCAACAGTGGAACTGATATCCCCACCCATAGGCAGTTGCCACTGTTCCTTCACTGCCCAGGACGGGGCTGTGTAGGCCGGGCAACAGGCATGCCCGTTAGTTGCGCCACCCGTGCCTCGAGCTGGCGTAGGGGCTCGAGAACAGAGTCCCGAATCTCCCTACGCACCACAGTCCGGACGCTACAGAGGGTGAGTGGTGGTTCTCCTCCGGTTACACTTGCAGGGGGGGGCGAGCCCCATCCCCTGCAGTGCTTCCACCCACAGGTGGCACAGGGCCACCGGAGGAGGGTCCGGACTCGGCACTAGTGCCAGGTGCACTCGCCAGCTGAGGTGGGAGAGGTGGGTCCGCTGGAACCCGCCTTCCCTGTCGTCCTATGTTTTGCATTATGTCATGACAGTTTGGGTTAGTGACATATAATACCATTCACAATTAGTTGTAACAGCATGCATTAGTATTCCCATTAACCAAACACCCAGATATTCACACCATTGAACAGCGTGCATAACACATGCATAATTTGAACAGAAATACACAGTCTAACAACATGCAGGGTTAATTGATGGCAACAGGCCATCAGGTGTGGATGTATGAACAGGGCAGATGCATCAACGGACATGCAAATATATATGACCCAACAGGACAAACGTCCAGGGGTGTTAATTGTGATTGCACATACCATTTTCACGTGGAATGGGTTATATGTGGTTATAGGGTGGGGTAAAGAAAGTAATATTAACACCTTCAAATAACTATACATATGCTGTACATTTCTAATAGCTACAGTTATATACACACTACTGTTCTAACTACAGTTTCCTATATGATAACTATTTCAACTTGGTGATAGGACTGTTAATGCAACATCAATATACATTTTATTGTTCTTCATACACATTCATATCTAGCTTTGTTCAGCTACATCATCCTGCTACATTTGCTTTATATAGCTGTAGACAAGTGTGGATGTTTGGTATATCAGACAATCATCCTATCTGCATATTGCAGACTGAGAGCAACATATCCAGATTTTGGGATACACATTCCAGATGCAGCAACACTTTGAACAGATTTCGCTGTTTGGTTTTGAATCTCACATGCATTTCATTCTGTCTTGACTGCAGTATACTTTATTCAGGGGTTATTACTACTGTATTACTGGATTCATGACACTTTCTCACACTCTCTAACTTGCTTTCATTTTACTATTCAGGATGGTACTTACTTCTAGGCTTTATTGACATGTTTTACCTGTAGTTATTACAATCCTTTCCAGCAGTCTCACGTCTGTCATTTTTCAGTATTTCCACAGAGATATATTTCACACATGTGATTTCATCATCTTCTGCAGCTATACTTTTCAGCCTGCTGCAGGTTGTGTACTATTTTCTTACAGGTAGGGCATTTTTATTTCAGAATATATGTCAGACAGTTTCACTTTTCGGTTTAACTTACAGGCTGAAACACACCTTTGTAATCAAGCAATACTTGCAGACACATTCACACTGTTACTTGCAGATTTTATTCCTTACTGACTACACTGCACTCTTTTGCTGACTGTCATAGTTTTATATTTCTTTACAGTTACTGGTAGTGGATTACTGACCTGCCTGGTGGCGCAACCGCACCAGCCTATCGCCATAGGCTCTGCGGTTCGCAGAATGGACACCTGCAGCTGTAATATAAATGAAGTAATATTGGAATACACATCTCCATAATATCAGCTAGTTTAATTTCTTACATACATAATTAAATGTTACTTACTCGGTAGTGGGGCGTTGAGTGTTTGCCGGGCCTCCTGGATCCAAAGGTTCAGTTGGTCCTGCTTGCGTCTCTTCAGGTCCGCATGGTGGTGACGGACCTGCTCACCAGTCCTTGGAATCCCTGTGGCACTGGTGAGATCATGAGCCAACCGGTCACACGCCTCGTCCCTGTATGCTCCCCAGACGACCTGGCCCTGCATGAGTTGGTCCTCATGATTATGGACTAGGAGCCAGACCATGTACCTGGACTCCTCAACACCCCACCTCTGTGCTCGAAAGCAACTACCCTCTCCTACTCCTGTCATTCTGCCTGCAGGTCAGTTCTACAATCATTTATGTTGTGTATTCCCGCCTATGGGGCTTATATAGTCCGTTTTTCCCACACATATCTGTGATTGGCCATTTTGGAATTGTAACAACTTCAGTAAACCTGCATTGTCATGCTCTAGTTTGTATTCATTCCTATATATTAGCTATTATTGCATTTCTAGGTACTGCTGTCATGGCTTAGTGGTTCTGTACCTTGACTATGGTGTATTGTGTCCTGGGTTCAAAACTGGCCACTGCTTTTGATTTTTCATGACTGTCTAGACATGCTGAGGGGTGTGTCTGTGTAAAGGCAGTTTTGATACGGCTTGCTTAACGTTGCCCGTCAGTTAGCTTGTTTGCGCGGTGCGCAGCTCTGCGCAAACAGGGTACGCTGCTTTAAGCCTCATTTGGCTATCGGCATGCATATTATGCTCAGCTCAGTTAGGGGCACATAGATTTAACGTGTTAGACCACTGCTCAGCTACGGGCACTCATTTTGCACCAGTTAAACCACTGCTCATCTACGGGCAGATGCACTCACTCTGTTAAACTGTAGCTCAGCTATGAGCACATCTGGCATTTTTTATTCTTTTGTTACCTCACATTTCTTCAATATAAATGGGCTATTTCATTACATTTTACATAATTGTGGTTTTATGTGTACATATTTGTCAGGGACTTGTTTCCTGCTTATTTTGCTAAAAAAAAAATTAGTGAATTAGTGTTGTGGGGGCTCGAACCATGAATGCCTGCTCTTCAGCTAACATCTCTACTGCTACGCTATTGCTTCCTGGCTTATTTGGCATATTTAGTTCTTATATGCTTTCCCACTGACTGCTAACTGTAGCTGCGCTACGGGCACGCCCGCGCAAACGAGCGCACTCACGGTTAAACATTTTTACAATTTAAAAAAAATATAAAACGTGTTTATTTATATGTTTTCTGTTCATAGTCTGTGGGGGCATTTGTTGTGTTCTGTTTATTCACATTTCCGTGGACTATGTCGTGGGTGTTTACTTTGGGTACTTTTCCTCTTCTGGGGGCGTGTCCGCTTACAGGGCTCGGCCTACGGACACGCCCCCTACTGTCTTACATGGACCGTGTTGGCCTTAAGTGTGATTCAGCATGCTCTCATGAATATGCAGAGCATGCTGACATCACTCCGTTTAACTGCAGCCTCCGTGTATGAGTTATAACTCTTATACGGAGGCTTCGTGAATCCTGCCCTTTGACAGAAATGTTGAAATGGTGACAGGTGCGATACAGCATAAATAAGGTGGACTCTTTCACAACCATAGGAAGTGTACAGGAACAAAGAAGGACAGAAAAGGAATTACAAAAGCAATAGGCACTTCTTTAGATTTTAAAATTTATAACTTGTCTTCCAAGACATTAACCTAGACTAATGGTTCAGTAGTACAAAAACATTATACTCTTGTTCCTTCATGAAGGGTTGACTTAGCGAAGACTATTTTGGTTTTGAAATGTTATACAACTAATATAAATTAGAAAGCATTTTTCAATAGGAAAACCTTATGTTGTCAAACCAACTTTAGAATATCTAGCCTTTTTAATTCACATATGCATCCTTTGATTCAAGTATTTGTGATGACTTTGATTGAATATGACATTAGACATGTTTTTACACAATACATGTAATTTTAATTTAATTAAAGAGGAAAACAAATGTTTAAAATATTTATTGAATGACTGTGTATTTCATTTAAAAAATGATAAGTGAGGGACAACTGTGATCATTTACCAAGCTGAATATGTATAAGATATGAGGAATATATTTTTATATTAGACATTTTAGAGTGAAGTGTCTTTGAGACACATTTTGAAGGTATATAGAGTTATAGATGGGGAGTTATATGATAGTTTGATAGAGTGGGCAATTTTAACAAATATATCTGATTTTTTTTTCTTTATTTCTTTATTATGTTGAAGATCATGTCAGAAGTAAATTGTCTATGATTGTAAAGATCCAAAAAAAATGCAGTAAAATCATTCTTCTGGCCAACAGTGCCAACCTGTGCATCTGATCTCAAACCAGTGCCCAGAGGACAGTGGAAGCAGGCCTTTAACAATCCAGTCACATAACCAAAAATAACTTGGGTCTATGAAAAGGTGTGTTGTAAGCATTCCATACCATGGTGTGCCATGGTCTGTTTGTTTCTATTTGGTGTCCCCAGTAATGGTTTCATGGTATATCCAGCACTGACAATAAGACAGCCCTGTGGAAAATCGCCCCATGCACACCACTGATAATATACATCTCATTGTCCCAGACTTGGGAATCATGGACACTGCCTCAGAAGCCTACTGCAGTCTACGTACTATACCCTGTGCTTTGCAGACCATCTAGCAGTTGATATGGTGGAACCCCTTATTGTTGATATACCATTGTTCCAGCTCCCCATGTAGGGTTTCTATTGTAATGTGGGTGCAACAATGGCTCCCAGAAGCCAGTGAACCAGATTATTCCATACAATGCATACATAGTACTGATTTGGTCATCTCTGTGTGGTGTGGAAATCACATACGTTATATCACATAAGTGATGGCTATGTCCCCAATAAGTGGAACAAATATTTTTTCAGTCATTTCTCCTGTATCTCTCTTGATCTTTTGCACATGACCATAATTTTTCCCTTTTGAATCAGTTTCCACTATGAGCCATCCCAGCTGTCGCCTTCCACCCTCTAATTATGTTGGCTATTTTGGTTATGTAAACAAACACAGCTAAATCTATTAGCCCTTTTCCTTTCTTCTTGGGAACTATAAGACTCTGACAGCCTTCTGTATACAGGCAGGCCAAATAAATAGGTGCTCCTCCATGAGGAATCCTTCATTTGGAGATGTTCTTTGATGACATAGAAGATACAGCTTTTTGGGAGCAGGGGTAGGTAGGCAACTTTAACTACTTCAGCTCATAGATCAAATGCCTCAGAGTTTAGCTGACTAGCTTAAGAACAACTTAACAAAATTGAAGAAGGCTGATTGCTTTAATACCATGTTGGCATCTTTTGCTTCTCATAGTATTTCAGGATTAGTTTTGAATGCATTAATGATTACCATTGGACTGACATTTATCCCATAATACTGCTGTGTAATCTATTACTAATCATTTTTATATTACTGATTTTATTTTTTCCTTTTTTTCAGTATATAGGTTGCGTGATCTGGTTCTAGCTTTTCCAGTGGTACATTCCAGACATAGACTTTCATTTAGAGCCTGATTAGACATTGCCATTTGCCCAGGAAAAGTCTTCTCTAAATACAACCATAAGGGAATAGAATATGTTTATAATTCCTGCCACCTGTTTTAAAAATATCTTATTCTTGATTCCATTCTTTGTGATCAAGCTAAGTCCATGGTGTACTTTAGAATTACTTTTAAAAGTAGGGAAATGTTAGCAAATTAAGAGAAAAATAAAACTCTTCCACCTAGTGCATTCACTGTTGCACTCTGTTTGCCAATAAAGTCCTTATATGTTAAATATGCTTATTGCAGTTTGTAGGGTAAACTTTAATCCCCAAATATTAACCAATTCAAAAATGCAGAACCAATTGTTCATCTGATTCATATGCATGTAAAATCAGCACTGATTTTATACTTCAATAAATTTCCTAAAATATACCCAGAATCTCTGGCAGTCAGCTTCTGACATCTGCAGGTAAAGTTATATAACCATCTGAAGAAGATATAGATCACACCAATTCTCTTTTTTCCCTCTCCTGGAAAAGATTCTCCTATCTTTTTAGAAGATGTCTATATTAGCATCAAACATTTAAGCAGTGTTTTGGGCACAGCCATAATTTGTGATAATATGAATGCAGACTGGTGTACAATCCCTTCACCAATAGCTATGCTTACCACTGGTGTTGTACACATAGCACTGACAGCCTACAAAATGGGTACCCTAACCAAGGGTGTTGCCATGCATACTCTTTGTATTGTAAAGTGTATATTTTTATTTGCATCACTCAGGCTATAACTGTCTAAACAAAGGCCTCCAACAACAGACACATAACTTATTTTCTAATTGTATTTTAAATCTGAAAGCGATATCTTTAACAGTGTTAGAGAGAACCACTGAAAATGATTGTGTGCATGTATTAACTGCTAGGGGCCAACATTTTGAAAGATGTGTCAATTTTTTTTAAATGACAGGTAGGTTGGGGGGCAAGAAAAAGAGTTTGTGAGTACAACATGGAATTTTATGGCAACACCTCTGACCCTAAGAACAATATGTTGCAGTACATCATATACAATTCCCCCTCCCCCACGGATTTAGGGACTTTTGTATACCAAAATATACCACTCACTATTCACTGATTTCCCTCTCCACATTGTATAAAGTCAAGCAGAAAATAATAAGGATCTGAACAGAATTGAAGCTAGTCTGCTATCAGCATTGCATATTGAGATGAATTAAAATTAATCTTTACTTTCAGATGCCCTTTGCCTTTATAGATCAGAATTATCCTGGCTTCTTAAACTGTAAGAATCAGTAGTGTTCTTTAAAATCTGTTTGGAAACTTCCTACAAACTTTCCCAACAACCTTGTCTCTATTTTCTCTTTATAAAAATCATTATTAAATCCATCAAGCTTGTTCAGTTTGTTTCCATTCATATATCTAATCACTGCTAAAATTTCACCCTTGCCCATCTTTCTATTGATAAACTTGTCTGCTATATATGTTGGGCCAATCTGAGATATACTATGTTTGTTTAAAAAAACACTTGGTTAATGTGTGACACCACCTTCTCTATTGATTCTTTTACCATGCTTATCATGCATTGCTTTCATCCACACATTCTGCCATTGATTGTTAATGTCTGTGTGTGCACATTTAAAAGCATCTTTGTCCTACAATTAATTTCATTTCCTGTTATGCTCCTGTTTCATTATAAGTGATTTGGCACAAAAAAGTGATGACTATAGCATATTATTTGAGTGTTTAGTTTCACTGTTTACTCAGTTTTTCTCTATAACCACAACCAGAAAATTAAGTCACAGTGCATACTGAGCAATGATTTACACAGACCTTCAATGCATTATAGGCAAACAAAAATATCTTGCCTCTTTAAAGGAGCAAATTCTTACCTACATTGTGGTTTCACTACTACATTGTCGCATGTGCTAATTTTCATTGTGAGGTGTTTCACCTGTAAGAACTAGTTAACAACTTATCTTTCTAGGAAATAAGAAACTAGTAATGATGCATTTATCATGGAAAAAGAGTATCCTATGAGTTAGTTTAGGTAGTGACACATTGCAGATTTAGTCTTTCACGATGTGATGACTGATTATCAGCTGTCAGGAAAAAATCAAGGGAACCATTGTTATCAACAAAATAATATGCAGAAAGAACAAACTTTTTGCATCAACAACCATACAATTTGATGCTATATATTGTAAGGAGTTTGTATAAAAATCTAAACTTGCTTCTGAACATGGGAAAAAGACTTTAATCTTCCAAAGCAAAAGGTGTGCACATCCGTTTTTACTTTATTGCAAACAAATTCTTTCATATCAGCTGAATGCATTTCTTTTTTTGAAATATTTCTTTCAAAACACACACACATACACACACACACACACACACACACACACACACACACACACACACACACTTAGATATCAGTGATGAACCTAGTCAAACAAGAGTACTTCAGAAAGGAGGGCATTAGTCTGTGTGCATAAAAGCAACAGCTCTAGTACCACATGATCACAGTTAAATGATCATAGCTAGGGCTGCATGCATCGGAAATAATTTGAATATGATACAATTGACAACGTTAATTTCACTTAATTGTGATCAAACATTGGTCAGAGTGACTAAAAGTACATATGTAAGCATAATCGTCAAAGATACTGGCAAATGGAAACCACATGTTGAGTTTTAAGCCAAAGAATTGAAACTGAGATGTATAATTTATATCAACTAGATAAAAGATTAGGAGCAAGGAGCATAAAACTCCTACTGATAATGATGCAAAGTAAAATATATCTGCAGGATGCATATGACATTGAACTATAGTGATCAGGCTTAAAATACAATTAAATGGCTAAGATTTATAGTTAGATTACATAAGTTCAGGATTTTATTAATAGTTTAGTGTGGGTCATGCTGCCCATGGTAAAAAGTCCTGGTTTCTGCTTTGTGGTATTATTCGATTCTGAGATTGCAAAGAGGAAGGATATCAAAATGGGCTAATTTGCTTAACTCTGAATCTCACTAATTACCATGAGGTGCAAATCCGAGCTGATGGTTACATCATGGAAAAACGGGTATGCATACATTTACCATTCTACACAGAATACATGTATTCAAGCACACACATGCACTCACACGTACACAAAATGTAACCCCTCCCTACCACCCTACTTCCAAGCTTACACACACTCACATACACTCCCACATATAGCCCCTCACAAGCAACCATGCATACGCTAACCCTACCTTACCATTAAAACTCCACTTACCTTGAGCACAGTGGATGAACAAGACCTTTTTGCTGTATTCACTACTGAGATCAGCAAGGAGTGGCAATGACAATCTACCTGACTGAGCGACTCTACTAAGCATTCAGCACATAGATGCCATTTTAAGAGGACACTTCTGAGGGGTGGCTCATGGCTAATTACCAAATGCCTCTTTCTTAGACTGCCTCATTACCAAGTAGCATGGCTACAGAGACAGCCCAATGCAGTGCTTCATGTTTTCATCCAAAAGTACTATGTTGGGGCTTTGTCTGAATTGCAAAAGGTGACTGCAAAGTGCACACCTCATGTACAACTTACAGTAACCTTTATGAATCAATTCGGGCCCAACATTTTGGTCTGCCATGATCATTTCCAGAGATATCTATTTGAGAGAAATTCAGAATATGGAAGAGAAGGCAAGTGTGGAAATGGCTTTATTGTCTAGTTGGATAAGATTTATGAAACTTTTAGACCAGAATTGACAGAAAAGATCTTGGTTAGAAAAGAAAGAGTGGGAATTGGATTGCATATATAATTCAGATAACAAAAAAGATAAAACAAATATTGATAAAATATGTATTATTAAATTTGAAAATTATTTGAAAAAATATACCAATAAGTAATTCTTACATTTCATATTTAAGAAAGATAACTAAAAAATAATGGTAATTGAGAGACAAAGCAATAGTAAAACAAAATAAATATTCTGGAATGTGTTAAAGATTTATATTAAGAACAAATCAGAACGATTTGATAGTAGTGAGCTAAATAAAAGATGCACAAATCTGTCTGAACATGATGAAGCATATTAAAAGAAATGTGGTACATATTTTATGCTTTTTGTGAAATTAATTAATAAATTAGTGAAGCAGCTTTAATAAGAATCTTACGTCCTAATTATAAGATTAATTGGAAAGGTAACATGGATGAGCAATGTGAAATATATTTACAACAACTCATTATGATATAACCCTGCAAATGACAAAATGGTTGAAACAAAAATCACAGAGCAAGGACTGCAGGAAATAAAAAAAGATTGTGCATAAAACGTTGAAAGAATTAATTTTAGCTAAGTTTTTTTTTTTTTACTACATAGTTGTAAATTATTCATCTGATGTTTTTAAATTAAGACTTGCAAATATTTGTTATATGTAACAATAAAGTAGTTAAAACAGTGAAGCAAATTTGTTGATAAAATCTGGGAGGATAATGTGTGTGTGAAAGATGCTTACTTTCAACTAATCACAGTTAAATAATCGTGTGTGTGTGTGTGTGTGGACAGAATTTGTTTCACTTGATCACATGGGAAACTCAACTCACTCAAAAGTTTTTTGTTTGCTTTTTGCGGGGATCACGTGTGTCAAAGCAGCTTACTCATTTTTATCATGCTGCATCTCTTTGATCATGAAAAACAGCAGTAAACTTAAAACTGTCGAGAGTGTGTGTGTGTGTGTGCGTGCGTGTGCATGTGTGCGTGTGTGTATGTGTGTGTCTTGTGTCTGTATGTGTGTCTGTGTGGTGTGTGTGTGTGTGTGTGTGTGTGTGTGTGTGTGTGTGTGTGTGTGTGTGTGTGTGCGTGTGTGTGTATACTTTTAACACAATTTCTTTCACTTGAACATAGTCAAATATCTTTAAATATCACAGTCAAAATAGTAATTGCAGGAGTAGAGAAGGGGAGGTCTGTTTGTGAAATCTGATGATCTGTTGCCACTTGATTATACACTGAAGTAAGTTACAGTTGGTAGAATTTGTTTCATCTGATCACAGTTAAAAAAAGAACCCCAGCCAATGAGTTGTTATTCTACTGGGGTGTAGAGGTGACAGTCATTGTGGGAAGGCAACTAATCTACTATCACATCCTTATTAACAGCTGAGGAATAGGATAATCAGGAACAGTGTGATCAAGTGTGTGAGTGTGTATGTTGTGGGCGGATGTTGAGTGTCTGTGTAAGACAAGCTAAAAGGTAATGTTGTGGGCAGAATTTATTTTATTTTATCATAATGAAAGATGTGAGATGTACCCAGGCAGAAACTACGAATTCTGTATGGGAAGCAGTCGTGGAGTTTGGTGAGGGAAAGCAATTGACCAAGATTTTAACTCGATTTAGATAATCAGGTGAAAAGTGTCTGTGTCTGCACTCAGACAATAGAGATGTACTCAGTGAGGAATTTGTTTCTCTGTGGTGGTAGTCTTGTGTGGAAACTATTGTTTAATACTCAGGTTGAAGTTCATTAGTGTGCTTGACTGAGATTCAGAAAGGGCTAGCACGAGTGGTAAGCCCTAACACAGGATTAAAGTAACTGCCAGAAGCTCTTTCCACTTCAGAATTGAGTCCACCACAGTAATTCTACATTGATGGAAGAATCACTCCAGCTGGCTGTGTCCTTGGCAACATTAAATGCTCATATAACATTCTGGGGGGGATATATATATGGGTCTACCTGATTACGCCGAAAGCTGAGAAGAATGACAATGAGATAACCGACACCGGAAGATCGACAACAGAGAAGACCGACAGTTGAGAGTCCCAACCCTGAGAACACTGACATGTTAAGGTAAGTGTGCGATAGGGGCGGACATTAGGGTCAGGGTGTGGGTAAAGTAAGTGTGTGATAGTGATGGACGTTAGGGTAGGGTGCGGGTGAGGTAAGTGTGCGATAGTGATGGACATTAGGTTTAGGGGTGGGTTAAGTTAGTTAGAGTTAGGGTACGGTTAAGGTAAGTGTGCGATAGTGACGGACTTAAGGGTTAGGGGCGGATTAAGTGAGTTAGGGTTAGGGTGTGGGTAAGGTAAGTGTGCGATAGCGACAGACTTAAGGGTTAGGGGTGGATTAAGTGAGTTAGGGTTAGAGTGCGGGTAAGGTAAGTGTGCGATAGTGATGGACCTTAGGGTTAGGTTTTGGGTTAAGGTAAGTGCATATATGGTTGTGTATGTAAGGTTTAGTGTAGGTTTGTAAGGTTTTTGGTGTGCTTGTGTTGTGTGTGTGTTTTTAGGGAAAGTTATTTGTTTTGTTGATTGTCGGGATTGTGGTTTGTCAGGCATGTGAAGTTTCATGTTTTTGAACTTTCAGTTTTGTCATGTTGGTTATTTCATTGTCGGTGTTTTGGCATGTTGGTGTTATCAGGTAGATCTATATATAAATATATATATATATATATATATATATATATATATATATATATATTGAAACACACACACATAGATAGATATAGATAGATGCAGAGAGAGAGAGCGAGAGAGAGAGAGAGAATAACATATTATAATTTAATTGAAGTTATAATCACAGAAGTAACCATTTATTTCACTGGAGAGAAGATATCACACAAAACACTGCTGTTCTGAGAAAGACAGACAACAAGCCAAATGCACAACTGGGTTAAATCCAACTCCTTAATTATACCAGTTTTGTCTTAATGTCACTATGAACTGTGAAACAATGATTGAGATACTGCCTTCTATGCATGTGTTCCCATATAGGCTAGCCAAGTCATGTCACTGTCACATTCCACAATATTATATTATATTATATTTGCTTTATGTAATGGGTTGGTATGTCATTTCCTCTCAAGATGGGAAGATGGGGAATATAGTACATGACAAAAAGATGCCTTTAGTAAGTTAAATTACATGAGAAGTTTAGCTCACCTATATTTCTCTACAAAAGTAACATATTCCCTCTTTGGAAATATACTATCATCCCACTCCCACAAATGCAAGCTCAAACAAAATGGCACACATTACATGAAGATTAAGTTGCATATATAGTCTTTATAGCTAAAATCTCTAACTATGTTCTGTCTCTGGTAGAGTAATATGCTATGTATTTCTTAGAGTTTTTCAAGGAAATGTAAGTTTCAGTGATAATATCATGCAGAAAAGACAACAATAATATGTATATTAGTTCTTAGGCTGTTTGGTTTTGTGCATGAGATTTTGTGAGGCCATAATAATAATGGGTTAATTTTCCTTATGTTGCCTATATGGGGAGTAAAGATGAGAGATGGAGCTAGCCACAGCCTTAGATACTAAAACAAGTTACTATTTGCTGCAATATCTTGGCTCTTTTCAGTGATTTGTAATGCTAAGGAAGTTTTACTCAGTTGGTGTTTGGTCTTAAAAGTATACTTTTTCTTTTAAATGAGCGAAATATTTGCTGCCAGAGAATTAAGGAGTCAGATTGTAGTTATTTTTATAGTAATAAGATTAATTGGTTTGAGAGGGACAGGACAATGTTGTTACCATAAAGTAAGGGTGGGAGGTGAGGAAGATCAAAACGTAGTTTATTGATGTTAATGTAAAATAGTTGTTTGTCTTTCGGCTTTTCCTGGTAAGGGGTCGCCACAGCGGAACTCTGGTCCACTAATGATTGGCAGTAGATTTTTACGAAACACCGAGGTGCCAGCTTGATGCCCAACCTTCATCGAAGGCACGCCCATTTATGCACGCATGTCTTTCGAATGCTACCCAACCGCGGGGAGGACATGAAGACTCCACACAGAAGGCACTCCCAAGCCCAGCCAAGAATTGAACGGGAAAACCTCTTCCTGTGAGGTAACAACACTACCGCCATACCACCATGTAGTGGACCAAATATGGATCGCTGTGGAACATATTGTTAAAGACTAGCTGAGGGTAAGAGTGGACTCTGACCTTTGACACTTGTCATTATTTAACAGAACCATGATACAGGATTAGGGCTAATGCCTACTTTAAGCAGATGGTGTAACTCTTTTAATTTCTCCAAGTCTTTTGGGTTTCTAATATCATGAAGGAATGGACCCCATCTCTAATTCAAAGTATGATAACAGTTCATGAAATTAGTATTCCCTCCAGTAGAGCTCTTTTGAGTGTGTACCTTTAACTCCAAGTGGGTGTGGCTTCAGCATTTAAAAAATGAAGTTATCAGCTTATAATTATAACAAATACTAATTGACAGAGGTCATATATCAATACAATTGTGTTGGCCATCATGTATGCTTCAAGATAAAATATTCTGACACCTGGTATGCAGCATGGTTTTAGAATTATTAATGCAAATATGAACAGGCAATATTTGACGCCTAGAGGCGCAGTAGGCGGTAACTGCAGAAACGCCTGGAGACGTTACTCGGCTGTAATGAGTTAATCTTTGATGTTAGTCAGAAGTGCCCTTTGGGGCACCCACAATGTGCTTAGTAAAGACTCCTTCTGCAATTTGTATGGAGTCACATGAACTGGTAACATAGCTAAATATGAATGTAAAGTATTTTTTTATAAGACCCATTGCTCCTACTACTATTGGAACTATCTGAGTATCCTTCTTCCACAATGCCCTTGTTGCTGCCTGTAAATCCTAGTATTTTTATGACTTTGTGTCTCTCTGTATGTTAGACACTATAGCCACTGGATGTAGGAAATTCAATGATCAATGCTATTTTTGTCTTCTTTTCATGGACTACTATATCTGGTTTTCTTGAATATATTTTTTGAACTACTGGTAATGGGCGATCCCATGGGATATAAACTTCATCATTTTCCATAATGCTTTGTGGCTTATGTTTCCAGTGTTTTTCTGCTACTTCAATATTATGTTTGCACAATCCCCAGTGTAACAGCCTTGCTACATTATTGTGCCTTTAAGTGTACAGTCCTTCTGTCCAGTCTTTAAGGGCCAATGCCTATTTTAAGCAGATGGTGTAACAGTGTAATAGTATGTTATGATCTACTAGATCAAATACCTTGACAATGTCAAAAAACACTTGTAAACATTTCTCCTATATTGTTTCTTAAGAGAATTTCTTCTATGAGTCCTTATGGCTCTGTATGTGTTGTGTGTGTGTGTGTGTGTGTGTGTGTGTGTGTGTGTGTGTGTGTGTGTGTGTGTATATAATCTACCTTTATTTGGTGAACACCAACATCGACATCCTGAAGGTAAACCACCGTATGTAAACAAATGAAAGTTTGACAACCTACTGAACATGCACTGGGGAAGACCATCAGCGTATGCAACTTTAAAACATGTTTTTTTTCAGGGTGCAAGCCCACCTGGACCCCACAACTCCTGCTAATTATATATACACCTCTGAGATTGCACAACCCCCATGAAATGGAATTTTTCCCTACCCAGAGATTTTTTTTCTCTTGCACACTTTGTACAGCTGACCAAATGGGGCCAATTAAAGAGATGTTGACAAAAAACCCATGTCTACCAAATCAATGGAACCCATATATATATATATATATATATATATATATATATATATATATATATATATATATGGTTCTGCCTTACTAGGTCAATACACCACAATGTTGACAGCAAGAATGCTTGCTGCAGAAGGTCAACATATGTAGAAGGTTGCAGTTGTGCTAGATCAACAATCCCCAGTTAAGGAGATATTCCCTTTCCCTGGTGATTGTGCAAACTCTGAGTTAGTATCAAATTAGAAGGAGTGTGGGGATACAAGACGGCTTGCCCCATTGCAAAAAATATGTTATTTTGTTTTATTATAGGTTACATACAACGATTGCTTTACTTGTGCATGTATAGTTGAGTGTCAGAATTGCAACTGTCGACCTTTTGTGGTTGACATTCTTGCTGTCAGCATTGTGGTGTGTCAACAGAATATATATATATATCTGTATCTATCTATATATATATATATATATATATATATATATATATATATATATATATATATATATATTTATATATAGGTGTGGGGTAGATAGTTGAATGACAGCTACACCAATATCTGTGTGGTTGACTCCATTTGATCAAAGGAAACAGATGATCAGCAGGTGAGTGAGCTCAACAATCTCCATACAGAATAATATTTTCTTTCCCTAGGAGACTATGCAATATTGGAGTTAGTACCCCTGAGGACTAGATAGTACCCCATATTGATTACTGATTGCCATTTAAGTTTGCATGAAAAGAACATGGAGAAGGACAGATGGGAAGTTGGTTGCTTAGTCAGGGACTAATCAGGAGACAGTGCAGGGTGTCTGATTAAAGATTCTGCTTTTTTGGAGGTGGAATGTACAGTCAAGAGCTACTGAGAGTGCAACATAAGGTAAGTTCAAGAGAAGATTTATTTGATGAAGCTGAAGGGATGTATGGCAAGGCATTGTGGCTGTTAATTTCATTTTTCAATCTGTTGCTGAAATTGCTATTTGTGACTAAGCCTGCATATGAAGGATACCTATAAAAAATGTGATGGAATCTTATAACCAGCTTGTGAAATTAACTGAGAGCAGTGATGAGGATATATTTTAATTGTTGTTTTTATGTGGTAGAGATGAAGCGAAGTCTGGAAAAGCATTGTGACTGTGACTTTCATTTTCAAATCTGTTGCTGAAAATTCTTTTTGGGACTTAGCCTGCATGTGAAGGATGCCTATAAAGCATTTGACCATGCAAAGACAGAATTATATATTGTAGATACCTTGTGGAATTAACTGAGGGCAGTAACAGGGATATATGAACCTTCAATTTTGTTTTTATGCATACCTCTCAACCTCTTAGAGCAAGAAATCTGGACAAAGCCATGAATAAAAGTGGAACAAAGGCCCAAAAATAGGGACAATTTTTAAATATTGCTCTTATAAACTTAGAAAGTTGATAGAATAACAGGTTTTGCATCAGCATGAATTTTTCTGAAGGGTATGAAGTCTGAAACTAAAATGTCTGTCATTATATTCTAACTTCAGTCTTTAGTGATTTGCCATTAATTTGCCAGAAAACCACAATTTTATGAAAACGGGCCAAAAATGGGAGGCAAAAATCTGGACATTCGGCAAAAATCTATATAGTTGAGATGTATGTTTTTATGTTATTCTGCAAACAAACTATTGTTTTCAAATATGAATGTCTCTAATGTCTTTTAAGGGTTGACAATATATCTATATCTATTGACATACATTTATACATTTATACATACATATATAAAGAGCGAGATATGCAAATAGCATGTATAGCTAAAGATATAATCATCTTGAAAGCTCTTAAAAGACATTGCAGCTGGAAATGTTGCTTATATCTAAGGGCAGGATTCAGAAGGAGTGTGGGGATACAAGACGGCTTGCCCCATTGCAAAAAATATGTTATTTTGTTTTATTATAGGTTACATACAACGATTGCTTTACTTGTGCATGTATAGTTGAGTGTCAGCATTGCAACTGTCGACCTTTTGTGGTTGACATTCTTGCTGTCAGCATTGTGGTGTGTCAACAGAATATATATATATATCTGTATCTATATATATATATATATATATATATATATATATATATATATATATATATATATATATATATATATATTTATATATAGGTGTGGGGTAGATAGTTGAATGACAGCTACACCAATATCTGTGTGGTTGACTCCATTTGATCAAAGGAAACAGATGATCAGCAGGTGAGTGAGCTCAACAATCTCCATACAGAATAATATTTTCTTTCCCTAGGAGACTATGCAATATTGGAGTTAGTACCCCTGAGGACTAGATAGTACCCCATATTGATTACTGATTGCCATTTAAGTTTGCATGAAAAGAACATGGAGAAGGACAGATGGGAAGTTGGTTGCTTAGTCAGGGACTAATCAGGAGACAGTGCAGGGTGTCTGATTAAAGATTCTGCTTTTTTGGAGGTGGAATGTACAGTCAAGAGCTACTGAGAGTGCAACATAAGGTAAGTTCAAGAGAAGATTTCTTTGATGAAGCTGAAGGGATGTATGGCAAGGCATTGTGGCTGTTAATTTCATTTTTCAATCTGTTGCTGAAATTGCTATTTGTGACTAAGCCTGCATATGAAGGATACCTATAAAAAATGTGATGGAATCTTATAACCAGCTTGTGAAATTAACTGAGAGGAGTGAAGAGGATATATTTTAATTGTTGTTATTATGTGGTAGAGATGAAGCGAAGTCTGGAAAAGCATTGTGACTGTGACTTTCATTTTCAAATCTGTTGCTGAAAATTCTTTTTGGGACTTAGCCTGCATGTGAAGGATGCCTATAAAGCATTTGACCATGCAAAGACAGAATTATATATTGTAGATACCTTGTGGAATTAACTGAGGGCAGTAACAGGGATATATGAACCTTCAATTTTGTTTTTATGCATACCTCTCAACCTCTTAGAGCAAGAAATCTGGACAAAGCCATGAATAAAAGTGGAACAAAGGCCCAAAAATAGGGACAATTTTTAAATATTGCTCTTATAAACTTAGAAAGTTGATAGAATAACAGGTTTTGCATCAGCATGAATTTTTCTGAAGGGTATGAAGTCTGAAACTAAAATGTCTGTCATTATATTCTAACTTCAGTCTTTAGTGATTTGCCATTAATTTGCCAGAAAACCACAATTTTATGAAAAACGGGCCAAAAATGGGAGGCAAAAATCTGGACATTCGGCAAAAATCTATATAGTTGAGATGTATGTTTTTATGTTATTCTGCAAACAAACTATTGTTTTCAAATATGAATGTCTCTAATGTCTTTTAAGGGTTGACAATATATCTATATCTATTGACATACATTTATACATTTATACATACATATATAAAGAGCGAGATATGCAAATAGCATGTATAGCTAAAGATATAATCATCTTGAAAGCTCTTAAAAGACATTGCAGCTGGAAATGTTGCTTATATCTAAGGGCAGGATTCAGAAGGAGTGTGGGGATACAAGACGGCTTGCCCCATTGCAAAAAATATGTTATTTTGTTTTATTATAGGTTACATACAACGATTGCTTTACTTGTGCATGTATAGTTGAGTGTCAGCATTGCAACTGTCGACCTTTTGTGGTTGACATTCTTGCTGTCAGCATTGTGGTGTGTCAACAGAATATATATATATATCTGTATCTATCTATCTATATATATATATATATATATATATATATATATATATATATATATATATATATTTATATATAGGTGTGGGGTAGATAGTTGAATGACAGCTACACCAATATCTGTGTGGTTGACTCCATTTGATCAAAGGAAACAGATGATCAGCAGGTGAGTGAGCTCAACAATCTCCATACAGAATAATATTTTCTTTCCCTAGGAGACTATGCAATATTGGAGTTAGTACCCCTGAGGACTAGATAGTACCCCATATTGATTACTGATTGTCATTTAAGTTTGCATGAAAAGAACATGGAGAAGGACAGATGGGAAGTTGGTTGCTTAGTCAGGGACTAATCAGGAGACAGTGCAGGGTGTCTGATTAAAGATTCTGCTTTTTTGGAGGTGGAATGTACAGTCAAGAGCTACTGAGAGTGCAACATAAGGTAAGTTCAAGAGAAGATTTATTTGATGAAGCTGAAGGGATGTATGGCAAGGCATTGTGGCTGTTAATTTCATTTTTCAATCTGTTGCTGAAATTGCTATTTGTGACTAAGCCTGCATATGAAGGATACCTATAAAAATGTGATGGAATCTTATAACCAGCTTGTGAAATTAACTGAGAGCAGTGATGAGGATATATTTTAATTGTTGTTTTATGTGGTAGAGATGAAGCGAAGTCTGGAAAAGCATTGTGACTGTGACTTTCATTTTCAAATCTGTTGCTGAAAATTCTTTTTGGGACTTAGCCTACATGTGAAGGATGCCTATAAAGCATTTGACCATGCAAAGACAGAATTATATATTGTAGATACCTTGTGGAATTAACTGAGGGCAGTAACAGGGATATATGAACCTTCAATTTTGTTTTTATGCATACCTCTCAACCTCTTAGAGCAAGAAATCTGGACAAAGCCATGAATAAAAGTGGAACAAAGGCCCAAAAATAGGGACAATTTTTAAATATTGCTCTTATAAACTTAGAAAGTTGATAGAATAACAGGTTTTGCATCAGCATGAATTTTTCTGAAGGGTATGAAGTCTGAAACTAAAATGTCTGTCATTATATTCTAACTTCAGTCTTTAGTGATTTGCCATTAATTTGCCAGAAAACCACAATTTTATGAAAACGGGCCAAAAATGGGAGGCAAAAATCTGGACATTCGCAAAAATCTATATAGTTGAGATGTATGTTTTTATGTTATTCTGCAAACAAACTATTGTTTTCAAATATGAATGTCTCTAATGTCTTTTAAGGGTTGACAATATATCTATATCTATTGACATACATTTATACATTTATACATACATATATAAAGAGCGAGATATGCAAATAGCATGTATAGCTAAAGATATAATCATCTTGAAAGCTCTTAAAAGACATTGCAGCTGGAAATGTTGCTTATATCTAAGGGCAGGATTCAGAAGGAGTGTGGGGATACAAGGCGGCTTGCCCCATTGCAAAAAATATGTTATTTTGTTTTATTATAGGTTACATACAACGATTGCTTTACTTGTGCATGTATAGTTGAGTGTCAGCATTGCAACTGTCGACCTTTGTGGTTGACATTCTTGCTGTCAGCATTGTGGTGTGTCAACAGAATATATATATATATCTGTATCTATCTATCTATATATATATATATATATATATATATATATATATATATATATATATATATATATATATATTTATATATAGGTGTGGGTAGATAGTTGAATGACAGCTACACCAATATCTGTGTGTTGACTCCATTTGATCAAAGGAAACAGATGATCAGCAGGTGAGTGAGCTCAACAATCTCCATACAGAATAATATTTTCTTTCCCTAGGAGACTATGCAATATTGGAGTTAGTACCCTGAGGACTAGATAGTACCCCATATTGATTACTGATTGCCATTTAAGTTTGCATGAAAAGAACATGGAGAAGGACAGATGGGAAGTTGGTTGCTTAGTCAGGGACTAATCAGGAGACAGTGCAGGGTGTCTGATTAAAGATTCTGCTTTTTTGGAGGTGGAATGTACAGTCAAGAGCTACTGAGAGTGCAACATAAGGTAAGTTCACGAGAAGATTTATTTGATGAAGCTGAAGGGATGTATGGCAAGGCATTGTGGCTGTTAATTTCATTTTTCAATCTGTTGCTGAAATTGCTATTTGTGACTAAGCCTGCATATGAAGGATACCTATAAAAAATGTGATGGAATCTTATAACCAGCTTGTGAAATTAACTGAGAGCAGTGATGAGGATATATTTTAATTGTTGTTTTATGTGGTAGAGATGAGCGAAGTCTGGAAAAGCATTGTGACTGTGACTTTCATTTCAAATCTGTTGCTGAAAATTCTTTTGGGACTTAGCCTACATGTGAAGGATGCCTATAAAGCATTTGACCATGCAAAGACAGAATTATATATTGTAGATACCTTGTGGAATTAACTGAGGGCAGTAACAGGGATATATGAACCTTCAATTTTGTTTTTATGCATACCTCTCAACCTCTTAGAGCAAGAAATCTGGACAAAGCCATGAATAAAAGTGGAACAAAGGCCCAAAAATAGGGACAATTTTAAATATTGCTCTTATAAACTTAGAAAGTTGATAGAATAACAGGTTTTGCATCAGCATGAATTTTTCTGAAGGGTATGAAGTCTGAAACTAAAATGTCTGTCATTATATTCTAACTTCAGTCTTTAGTGATTTGCCATTAATTTGCCAGAAAACCACAATTTTATGAAAACGGGCCAAAAATGGAAGGCAAAAATCTGGACATTGCAAAATCTATATAGTTGAGATGTATGTTTTTATGTTATTCTGCAAACAAACTATTGTTTTCAAATATGAATGTCTCTAATGTCTTTTAAGGGTTGACAATATATCTATATCTATTGACATACATTTATACATTTATACATACATATATAAAGAGCGAGATATGCAAATAGCATGTATAGCTAAAGATATAATCATCTTGAAAGCTCTTAAAAGACATTGCAGCTGGAAATGTTGCTTATATCTAAGGGCAGGATTCACGAAGCCTCCGTGTAAGAGTTACAAGGCTTACACGGAGGCTGCAGTTAAACAGTGTGACATCAGCATGCCATGCATATGCATGAGGGCATGCTGACTCACACCTAAGGCTTACACAGTCCGTGTAAGACAGTAGGGGGCGTGTCCGTAGGGCGAGCCCTGCAAATGGACACGCCCCCAGAAGAGTAAAAGTCCCGAAAGTAAACCCCCACGACAGAGTCCGTGTAAATGTCAATAAACACAACACAACACATGCCCCCACAGACTATCAACATAAAATGTAAAAATGAACATGTTATATATTTTTTAATAAGTTTTAAAGATGTTTGCCCATGAGTGCGCTCGTTTGCGTGGGCGTGCCCGTCGCTTAGCCACAGTTAGCAGTCAGTGGAAAAGCATATAAGAACTAAATATGCAAAATAAGCCAAGAAGCAATAGCATAGCAGTAGAGACGTTGGCTGAAGAGGAGGCAGTCATGGTTCGAGCCCCCACAACATCAATTTTTATTTTTAGTGAAATAAACACGAAACAATTCCCTGACATATATGTACATGTATAAAATTATTTTTATGTAAAATGTAATGAAATGGGCCATGTATTATGAAGAAATGTGTGAAAAAAAAAAAGAACAAATGTCAGAAGTGCCCATA
>NC_056731.1:1075479520-1075594520 GCF_019279795.1 Protopterus annectens
CCTCTATTGGTGGACTGTAGCTAGGCCTACATCAACTATGCAAGGTACCCATGTACAGAAACAGCTGCATAATGTGTTATGCAATGCAATAATACCACTGTTTGTAACCAGCTCAGTTGTACACATACCAGGGTCCCTCGGATGTTGTCAGCATTAACATGGTTGACTGTTGTTGTACACCAGTAAACAAAATCCTCATGGTTGGATATGACCTAACCATGCCTGCCCTGGATATGTACATCCCACACTCATACAACATAAATGACATTACCATAGCTTTTGTTTTCCTTTCTACATACAGGTGGCTACAGTCAATACACACATGCACATGGCAGATAGCATGCTAACAGTACATAAGGTTTGATATCTATATTGGGTAATATCCCCTCTGTCCTGGTCATCCATAACACCTATCATATCATACAACACCCCATGTGGCATGTACATCTTTAGACATGTCCACCTAATGCAATGCCTACAAACATACCCAAATAACAGGACCACAGGGCCATAGGACCTACACAAGGCCTGTATTGACAGACTCAGGGAAATCCAGTTCTGCTCTGTATGTTCCTGAGTAGTCACAGGTGATATGTTCATGACATGTACAGCCATGTGTGGCCACAGCTCCTACATATACCCCATGTCAACAATTGCAAGCCATACATGCTGTGTGCTATCTGGACATTAGTCTTAGTATCACAATAGCCAGTACATGCTGGGGTGAGTTGTTTACAAGCCACAGACCTTGCACATGCTTGAATGAGTGTACTGACTAGCTCTAACAGAGCACATTGCTGTCACTCTTCCAGTACACATGAGGTGTGTGTGGCTCACTGTTGACCATTACAGTGTCCTGGCTTCACCATGGCACTGTCAAGTAACAGTTTGTAGAAGCATGACATGGAATAATGCTGTATGTGTCTCTCTGATATGTGCTGTTGTAATATATGTACACTTGGCTACTCGGTGAAAGTGGTGGTGTCCTACCAGTATATGATTACAACATCCATTATGGTGTAATGCTCAGCTATCTTTTACCCATGGCATGGGGAAGGTGTGGAATGTATCCTCTTGACCTGCTAATGCACGTACTGATGTAGACCGCATATGTGTACATGTATTGATGTTTGTGTAGATTCCATGTGTGTGCAGTGTCTGATGTCTGAAGGTGACTGTTGTCTTAGTACATCATGCTGTTGCAATACAGCCTCAACATTGCCAACTGTATATGGTGATATGCTCTAAGTACAGTAAGCCACACATGAGATATGGACAAATGTTTGGACATGACTACTAAATAGTGTGGCTTCTTTGCAGATGAATGATTACTGAGGACAGCTCACTGGTGTGTTAGAACCAGTTCTACAATAACCTGTGTATCTGCTAAGGTCAGGTTTTATTAATTGAAGTGGAACACAGACAGTGTAGATTGCTGTAAGGGTGACACTGAAGGCAAACCTTATGACACCTGTAACAGTAATACCTCCCCTGTGCAAATATTTTGCATATATCAGCACAGTTGTCAAAGGAAAGAGTCAATAAGCATTGTATCAGATACAATATTGCTGTACTTCTGCAGTACCTATCATGAGATAGGCAGGTATTTGATTCACAGTACTGGCACGTGTGGGTGTGTGTGTCCATATATGTCACATATGGTTGGGAATACATCCCACATGTTATCACTCTCATGAACACTGTTGTTGACACTAGTGCAGAGTGAAGTGTAGAAAGAAAGGCATAGGCAGGTGGTTAAACCTCATACATGTAAAGTGTCTGTATGTGTGTGACATAGGTGTATATCTTTATGAATGCCAGTGTGCGTGTGTGTGTGTGTGTGTGTGTGTGTGTGTGTGTGTGTGTGTGTGTGTGTGTGTGTGTGTGTGTGTGTGTGTGTGTGTGTGTGTGTGTGCATGTGTGTATGGCTGTCTGTGTGTATGGCTGTCCGATTCCTGGATTGAGGCTGTATTTTACCATAGTGAAATGTTAATGCCCCTCCCCCATCCACTCAATGTAATCTTGCTTCCCTGTTGATATCATCAATCATAGGTGGGCATACTAACCGCCTGTTAACATGTTCATCCTGGGGTGTGACCTGTTGTTACATAGCCTACTGATGGACCCACCCTCCCCACATACACTCACTGCAATGTAGTATCCCTGTTGATGTCCTCGATCTTAGGCCATTCCAACTACCTGTACATGTGTAATCTCTGTGGCACTTCTTGTAATTGCTTAGTACTATAATGATGATATGTACATAGGCAGGGGTTCTCAGTCTTCTACTGATGGACCCACCCTCCCCACATACACTCACTGCAATGTAGTATCCCTGTTGATATCCTCGATCTTAGGCCATTCCAACTACCTGTACATGTGTAATCTCTGTGGCACTTCTTGTAATTGCTTAGTACTATAATGATGATATGTACATAGGCAGGGGTTCTCATCCGAGCACTGGTAACTGTGTTTGTGTGTCAGAGTGTGTGTTACTGTGTCTGTGAATCCCTGAGTGTGTGTGTGTGTGTGTGTCTGTGTTTGCATGCTGGCAAGGCAGTGGGTATTACTGCTTCCCACTGAGAAGCCACTATTTCCACTAGCCTTTACCCTTGTCATCTGGCATGCAACTCGTTTACCTCCTCCGTGCTCCGGGTAACTGTACCTGTGATGTCACCCACTATGGATGTGACGGCTCTAAACACAGTAGCTTACTACACAGCTATCATGAGATTGGACCATTAGAACAGTAAACATATTTGAAACACGGGAGAATATAACTGTGATGTGGACGCTACAAAGTGCATGCAGGTATTGTCATACTGACCTGTAGGTAGTCAACATGCACATATGGGACACCCGCAAACACCGACATCCCCCGGCACATGCAACTACACCTGAAAGAGGAAGGCAGAACGTCAAGATCAACATGCTGCTAGTGTTGTTACACATGATACATACTGTCAAACGTGCAAAATGCATTCTGAAACTGCAATACATGGTATGTCTGCTGCTTCTCAACACTACTCAACAATATTAATCTACAATTCTCTACTCACCCTATGCATCCGTCCATATGAACATGTCCCTGCACCGATTGTGTGGATGACAGCGATGTGACACAGACACAGACACACACACACACACAGACCCACACACACACACACACACACACACACACACACACACACACACACACACACACACACACACACATGCTACAAGCAGGTGATATGGCAGATGGCATTCAGCTTAAACAATTATAGTTTCAGTTTAGACAATTACAGTGGTAGTTATACACCCTGAGTTGTACACAACAGCATGCATGTGTTATAGCAGACAGCATGCACCTTACACAATTATAGTAGTGGTTAGCATACATACCTGTAATGCACCTTTTGTGTTAGCACCCTATGCCCCATACCTGCACAACAAAGCATGCACTTTGCACCATTGCACTGCACTGCCATGGTGTGTGCAACATACACCACATGTTAGCAGACCATCGATAACCTCTGTACATCTGCCACTGATGCTTTGTGTTGGCCACCACCCCTATGGTTGAGGACATGAGCAGTAGGGTATGTCAACTGCATACTATGTTTGCCTGAGCCCTAGCTTACATATCTCCCTCAAAGCAGGGCATGTCTGTTCAACATTATTCCACCTACCCTTGAGCTGAGTGTAGACATTGTGCATGTCGCTGTACACATGTTTGACATGGCTGTCCCAACCTTGCAATGGTGCCACAGACCAGCACAGGTTTACAGTACACCGGCCTGCTGTGTGGCATATGACCTTGCCAATCACATGTAGTATGACATGTCTTCTGCTGACATGTTGAATGACATGCATACATGTGTAACACAATGGTGTCCTTTCCAATCAACAGTATGGTAATGGTGTCCCAGTGAAGGGACATGTTATACTAACATGTTCCTTCAGCTGATGCAATGTTGTCTATCCACCCTACAAATATGCAGGGACATACTGCACATTGAACTGATGTGCATAGCCCTTGCAGGGAATCATGTGGCTTCACAATTGCTATACAGTGTGAGCTACTGACACAGTTCATAGCCATGACTATGTTCACATACAGTATATATCTAATGTGGAATGTGACCCACTTTACTGAGGTGTATACACAATAAACCCTAATGTGGAATGTGTGACACAGGACACAGAAGGGTATATGGATGACACCTCTGCACATCTGCAACCATATTACTGATGCCTGGCCACTATGCCCACACATGGCTAATGTAGCAGTACTCTATGTCCCACATGCCATCTGTGTACCTCACACACATGAGGAGCAGGCATGACAGTGATGTCTGACACCAGCAAGGTGAATGCACTGTATCTCTGGCTTGATGTGGATGTATGTGTATGTTGTGCAACACATGTATGTATTTGGATACTGTATATGTGAATGCTTCCATGTCGTGACACACTCAAGATGTTCAAGACATGTTATGTGGTGGTTTCATGTTATGCCTACACAAGCTGTGCACAGGCCTGTATGATGTTTAGTGTTTCACATCTGCAATATCACAATTACACAAAGGCCATAGCTGTATTGTGTTGAGCCAATATACACCAGGGTGTACACACATGTACATCACTTCTACTATGTGTGTTGCTTCATGTCTCTGGCCATCCTCCATGGCCATGTGTACACATGTTCAGTCCAGTGGTTGTGATGACCATCTTATTTCATATGTCAATGTTATCTCATATGACATATACCCATAGATGTCATATGCTCCACTGAGAACAGGGCTATGCAGACAAAGGGTGGTATGTATGGGATGTGAGACATGTTTAGCAGGATAGTTGAGCAATGTTGCAGTCAGCCCAATACATGTCATGGACATGTCTGATAACGCATGACATTGTGTGACATACATAGCAAGGGTGTACTCCACAAGGGTGTATCCTGTGGGCCAGTCATACTTCAGTTCCAACACATTTAGATTTTGTGCACACATATGCTCTCTGTACAGTACTGTTCATAGTCCCAGCATGTGTAATGCTGATATGTAGTACCTGTCTTTACAGTGGAACACACCTCCACCATTGTATTCACTGTTGTCCACACATCTGGCAATGACAGTTTGGAAGGTTTAGTGTAGGTGTTTCATATAGTCTTCAATTGTTTCACACAGGTAAACAGTGTGATGCATTGCAGGTCTGACCAGTGTTCATTAACAGGACCACCATACATTATGTGTACGTGTGTTATGACAGAGAGTATGCAATTAATATGTTCATTGCATTATCAAGTCTGGTGAATAATAACAATCTCACCTAACACAGGCTGCTGTCTCTGCAAAACACCAAAGGTGCATACACAGGAGTGTCACAGCAGTAAGATCATTATCTACACCTGTGTGATAGCTACAGGGTGCAATGCCATGTTAGCACATAAGCCAGTACAATGCACTATACTATGGAGTATCCACATCTGTGCATACATAGAGTAGCAGACTATAGTATGTGGCATGTGTGCATACATGCCTTGCATATGATGTTACATTACATATTGTACAGTAACACATGTAACTATGTAAAATATAGTTGTGTTTTATGTGCTGTAGTGACTTACCAGGCAACTCCAGGCTCAATGGTTGAGAGACACCCACCTCTACCATACCAGCTAAAGCTTGTGGATGGAGGTCTGCAAGTGTCCCCAGGTTGGCCAGTAGCTTCTCGGTATGTGTGAGTTGGGGCTGGGTGAGTGGCCCCCCACCTGTTGCACCTTTTTCCCTGGCGATTGCATTAGCACTCTATTTTGCCCATCTTGTCAGGTCAGTGCAGTGTCAGCACACCTGCTGATAGGTGTGATTGTGACTTCCAACATCATTTACCCTCCTGCAGAGTTCCTCCCACAGGGCATACTACTGCTGTGCATCCTGTGGCACATGGCTGAAGAGTGTTGTGTAGTTGTCGAGAAGGTATGTGATGAGGACCTCATCCTCCAAGTGGCTGTATGCCGGCAGTCTGCTACATGGCATACCTGAAAGACATAATGATAGAGACAGGTCACAGTAACTCACAGAGACGTACAGCAGTACAGCTGAAGATACATGCGTATCACATGTATTAAGATTATAAATACGTCTACATGACACTAACACCACTGACATGTATAAGTCACACACATTTGACACCTCCTGGTGATGTGCTGTTATCACCATATATGTGTGTGTCATGTGATGACATTGCTCATACACCATGTGGATGTTGTCTTGATGTGGGCATGTCTGTTTGCCTGTAGTGCTGTCTTTACCTATCAGCACATGCCTGGATGTGTTCACATTAATGCAATCAACCTTAATACTGTGTATATGTCACATATATAGTTACACATAGCCATTAGCGACATGACCTGTGACCCTGTAGACTTGCAAGCATGTATGTGTTTTGCCATATACATCTACATGGCACTGTACAGCTGTGTAGCATCCTGCCATGTATTGACTGTGTTGCAAATGTGTAACGCATGGGACAATAGCTAGCCTGATGGTATTGCAGGGTTGGATATCAACTATATCATGTATGGTCATAGTGATCTAGTAGGTTATATGACCTGGGCCATTTATGAGCCTAGGCAGACAGGTTACCTAGCTGTAGGCAACAGACAGGTAGGTTTCACTGGCCAGTTCAAACAGTGCCACAAAACTGATACACATGGTTACTGATATATTTGGCATGTGGTCATCACACCATGTCACAGAGAGGGGTGATGTGCAGCTTCACTGGACAGGGATGCATAGTATGGCAAAAGTATGTTAAGTGTATGGACAGAGATCTGTCAGGCCTGTTGTGATTCTTGTACTAGAAAGGTGGATGTCCATGACCTATGTGTTTATTTGGGATCAGGATGTGTTAAGTATAGCATGCCCAACACCTCTGGGTTGGACATGGCTTTATTCAGGGTAGGCTACATGCTACATAGTGCAACTAGTGATTGGGAAGGGCAGTGTAGGCTATTTTCACATGGGCAATAACCCTTAAAGGAAATATGTGATCTATTATGGGTCACATGGTTGTTGAGTATGGCTGAGCAGTTATCTCTATATTCCTGGATGGCACCCTGTCATGATTAGGGGTGCCACATATGACTACCTGTCTTTTCTGGTGACATAACTATCAAAGGGAAGTACTGTCCAGCTGCATCCCATACACACAATTGCCATTTTGTTGACTGCTGCCTAGGTGGTAGTTAATGGGTACAGGGTTTGTGACATAGGGGATGACAATGAAATACTTAACTGTCAGATTGTGGCCATACATCACACAACACACATATGGCACACTAAGCTGCTTCTGTATGTTGAACGCAACACACATTGTGTTGACTATTGCTCCTAGTTCATAGTCATTTGCAAACATAAATAGGCTGATGCCTTCTGTGTTAGTCTATGTGGTATAGATAACAAAGAGGGGGAGTACCAGGAATGACCTCCGTATTACTGTGGCTGGCACTGGTTTGATGTGCGTGTATTAGTCAGACACCTTCTGTAGTGTTGGTTCTGCCACTAGTCCAGTTGTCAACCACTCCTGCGACATAGGAATATACACCTTGTTTACTGAGTGTAGCTGGAACACAGTATGGGTGATGATTGTCGTACGACCTGGCAAGGTCATGATGTGCAGTGTGAATCAATCCTACTGTCATCTACATCTGTACTGAGTGCATCAAATACGTTGACCATGGTTCATGGCCGTACAGACCAGACTCAGCAGGGTAGTTGTGCACTATGTCCCATTATCAATGAAGTCTCCCCCTTTTGTGGAGTGTGATAACTGTTGCTGTGCACCATTTGGTGTGTACACAGCCTGACATGGAGCTATGATTGAACATGATGTGTATGTAGATAGCTGAATGTTCTTACATTTGTGTAGGATGCACCCTGGGATGTTGACAGGTCCCATGAAAGCTGTATGTATGGCTTTATAGATTCAGCTTGTATCTGCATAGTTGTTAGTACAGGGGCCCTGTAGTGTACATGGATATATTACTAAGTGTACCTGTTGGGGGGTAAGGAGTGGGTTTAGGTTCTCGAGACCCTATCTGGATGAATGGGTGCTATTTCTGTAGGTGCAGTACTTCCCATGCCATAGTGCTATGCAGCACGGCAGGTCTTGTTGTTGCCATTACAATTAATGACACAGCTATAGAATGCTCTGTGCTTGGCCTCATAATATGTGGCTGATTAGTTTCACAGTAGCTTTGTGTGGTTTTATATGGTGCATCTGCATCTTACTGAGGCTGACCAGGGATCACCTACACTCATGTGAGTTCACTCTTGCAACAGTTACTACCTTCTTTGGTACAGTTTAAAGCATGGTACCACCAGTTTGCCTACTTGTTTGTGTTGGGTTGAATCCTGGTTCTGTTTCAATGGCACAATCACTGCACATATGTGACTGCTTAAGGTTCATTTGTGTAGGATTCAGCATTTGCACATGCACTGTCCATCTGCATGGGTACCATGACACTCACCATTCTGCTCATAGGAAACATAACATTGGCATTGGGGACTAACTATGTGTAGCATACTGTTAGCCCTGTTTGTGTGACTTCTGTGATGTAGGTCAGTAGGGTCGATGGAATCTAACATGCATTGAGCGCAGATGTTGGTACATGAGGAGTCTTCCCAGTTCATAATGGAATAGTTGAGAGTAGCCAATATTATGGTTCTGTTTCAGACCTAATCTTTCCCATTACAGCACATTATGACAGTTGGGAAGTCTGTGGCCTGGTGGGTGATTTGTCTCAAGGTGCATTTTGAATTTCACTTTGGCACAAAGGTAGTTGCTCAGCATAATGCATCTGATGTTATGCAAGTGGAATTAGAATGGGGTGTACATATCCTTCAGGAATATGGACACACCTGCAGCCCGTGTGTTCCAATAAAGGATAATGGGCAAGGGGTGAGGTATGTGTTATAAAATGGTCATGCAGGTGTGCTGTCTGGAGCATTGAAACATGTCTCAGCCACTGCACAGATATGTTCTTCATGTTAGGGATTGACATATGTGTGTCCGTATAGTGTTTTTGACATGTATCATTGTGTAGCAAGACCTGCAGTTTATTGCTTGGCTGTCCCTGTAAGAGCAGTGGACCCTCACTTGAACCGTGCATGATGAAGGCTCTATAGGGGAAGCATGATCCCTAGGCGGTATCCAGATTCCCAGGGGTGACAGGTGCAGGCCCTGTCTGTCAAAGCATCATGGTCTGTCAACCATGTTATCCAAGGATGACAGATACTGGATACTCTTTGACATGCACCACTACACTAGACAATTGTGGAATACAATCCTTTTGTCCCTGCTCTGCAGTATCATTCTGGCCAATGGTAGAATGCTACCCAGGCCTTGGGACATACCTGCATGGGCTACAAGACCTGACAGTTCCTACTTGTGTTTCCTTGCAGTCCAGGCTGCTGCCTCACAGATCCTGCACAACAACATAGAATATGCCAGAGCCATGTGTATAGTTCAAAAGGTGGTCTGAGTGTAGGAGTATGTGGCTAATCATGGCAGACAGGCAGCTGACAGTATGTATGCCCTCAAATAAGTTGGTGTGTAACATAGTGCTAGAGTTTGTACTCACAAGTGAGTACTGTTCGGCATGTTTCCAGTTACGTGTTCAGAGGAGCAGCACAATTATGCAAACTATGTCATACAGTTTGTGTATTTCAGTGTTTGCCTCTTTCTGCTTGGGGGGGGGTCACTTCTTTGCCCAGATACTTAGACGCATCTGTGAATGTGCGTGATTTCCGGTAGTGTGTGTGGGTGTCCTTACTGTGTTCTGGTAAGGGTATGTGTTGGTTGTGTTGATGAGTTGCATGTGTTAGCCTACACCTCATCACTGTCCAGTCCAGTCTTGGCTGTAGGCTGGGCTGCCTTCCAGCTTACCCCTGTAGCTGTATCCTAAACAATGTGTGGGGCATGGTGTTAGGTGGGTCTGGCAGTGTACATGGCATAGAGATTACATTCCCCCAGGATGGCCACATACACAAAGCTGACATTAGTAAACACCTGTAGCTGACTACTCGACATGCCTGTATGAGCAGTTAGTACTACAAGTACCAAGTACTGCATTTAGTTTACGTATTCCCTATGAAGATGCTTTAGACAGTGATGCTCACATGTAAATATTTGTGTTATGGACGTGACAACACTGGCTATTACGGAAACATTGTAGCTACCTTTAGCAGCAATCCTGCTCTGAGGAGCACATCATATCCTGTTAGGTGATTACAGATGATGCAAGTGTCTACAGGTCTGTTTACTTCTCTGGGTATATACTCACATATCCACCAGGACCATGAGGTCTGTTGGGCACAGACACCCACTCTCCAAACAGAGTCATGTATCAATAGACTCTGATGCCACTATCAACATGATCAGGATATAATCAGATAGTGTGAGCTATCACCTATGATGTGGCTATTCCACATGGGCAGATGTCTCCTACATCTTACACTCCTACTGCAGATGTTACAATGGAGTTAAAGATGATATGCAACCTGTTTCATTACCAGTGCTGTGCACTACCTTACATACAGTATGTGCAGGTGGCTGTTAGATTGGCAATTTGAGGTTTGGCTACACAAACCTTGTAGTTCAACCAGTGTACCTGTACTTTCAATATCCACTCTATGTAGGTGTGCACATAGCCGTTTGGCCCAGCCCTTTAACAAGGGTCACTACACATTTGCATAATATGTACACATGCACAGCTGTTACTGCTTGCAAACAATAGTACAGAGGTGGATATTACATGTGTTATGTGCATGGATAGTTACTTGGCTCTTCCAATTATCTTGGCTATCATGCTGCTAACCTGTCAGATGAATAGTAATGCTATGTATCCTGTCATTGAGTACTGTAATATCCAATAAACATAACTACCATTTGCATAACATAACAGAACTGCTATGTAGACTAGAATACAGATCTGCCTAGAATACTGTACTTTACACAGTTATTGGCACAATAACCCACAATGCACACCGTATTTGCATGGTAAGCCCACCTTTAACATGTTCATCTTACTTATACACCCATACATATGTCGACTGTTACAATATATCGACATATACTATTCCCTGTTATAGCACATACTTTGTTGGACCAATCCTGACAATGACAGTGGCTGGAAGCGAATTGGTGGGTTACAAGCCCATATCATCCCTTGTGGTGTATGCGGAGTGTGCCGTGTGACCTACAGCAGTACACACATAGAATACTACAAGCATTACTACTGTTCAACAATACATTGCTACAAGATCGCTATTTCTACTATATGCACTGATTACACTGTAATTCTTACAGTACAGGTACTACATACACAGACATACTACATGTTATACATACCATCTTAGTAATCTGAGGTGTTATTAACTAGTATAATACTCATTTTTGGTTCGTTTTTCAGTGTTTTTTACTGTTCTACAGGTAGATACCGATGGTTTGAATGTGTGACAAGGCAACATTTTATAGTTACCGATCAGTAACATGTGCTATCCCGATGACCAATTTATGTTCCTAAGTAGCTAATTATATGCACATTAGCTGTGCTACTACTGCCTTAGCCAATACCAAGGCTACAGTGGAGTGTAATTGAATACTCTACTTGGAAGTTGTCCTTTTGCCTTTCTTGTGAGGAAGACAGCATGGAAGTTTTGTATGGAATCTATTGCAACAGCTGTATAGAGACGAACAGTAATATATTGAGTGTAATGCCTAGAGGATTTGGTCTAAATGTGAGTACTGCTGTTATATTTCTGAACATTGCTACTTGTGCAGGGTTTGTCTGTGCCTAATACTTCTACATATGTTACAGTCTGGCCAGGTTGTTTGACCAGCTCAAGGATGCATAGCTATGCATATAATGTTAGGAAGTTGACAGTGTGCTTACCAGACATATTTAGTTTGGTGTTATGGTGGCCACGGTGGTGCAGCGGTTAGTGTTGTCGCCTCACAGCAAGAGGTCCCCTGGTTCTATCCTCGGCTAGGGTGCCTTCTGTGCGGAGTCTGCATGTCACCCCTGTGGTCGTGTGGGTTTCCTCTGGGTGCTCCGGTTCCCTCCCACATCCCAAAGACATAGCACGTGGATTGGACACTCTAAATTGGCCCTAGATGTGAGTGTGTGTGCCTTCTGTGGAAGGTTGGGCACCGGGCTGGCAACTCAACACCGTAAAACTCCACTGCCAGTCATGAGCACATGTGATCTGCTGTGACGACCCCTAACCAGGAAAAGCCGAAAGAAGAAGAAGAAGTGTATCATACTGTGCTGATAATCAGTACACGATAAAACGTCCTGGTGTACAAACCTTTCAACCCTCTGAAATGGGATTAGTTCCTACAAACCCTGTTACATCAGCAGCTGTTCAATTGTATAACGGCAACTATTTCACATAGGGCCATGATAGTGTGTCTGTGTCCAGGTATGTTAAGGTTTCAGCAGATGTTGTACAGTAGTTGCATAATTGGTTATTGTATGGCAGTATGTAATGATGTAATTATTTCAGTTGTGGGGTAGATGTTCGTGGGTGTACATAACACATGCAGGTGTGTTGGAACCCCTTTTATACAATGTATATATGTGTGTGAATGTTCTTTCCTTATGTGAACACGTGTTCCTTAGTGGACTAATACTACGGTAATTGCAGGCTGATTCATTAAGGCACTATTAAATGCTTCCTGTATAGCATGCAGGTACTGTTAGTCCTTGAACTCTTTTGGCAATACATCGGAATGTAATAAAGTTTTGCAAAATGAAAGCTGTCTGTGTAATTCTGTCATGGATATTTGCAGTCATTGCAGTTGTGTTGGTGACTATGTCCATAGAACATATTTGTAATAGTGTATTGGCATATACTCTTCATATGTTTTGTTCATATTGTGTGTGTGTGGGGGGGGGGTATGTGATTGCTATGGTCCATGTTATACTCAGATATGACCATTTCGGATGCTGTCTACAGACATGTATGCATGTGTATACACACACACACACACACACATATATATATATATATATATATATATATATATATATATATATATATATATATATATATATATATATGCATGTGTGTGTGTGTGTGTGTGTTTATATATATATATATATATATATATATATATATATATATATATATATATATATATATATATATATATATATATATATATATATATATATATATATATATATATATATATATATATATATATATATATATATACATGCACACATTAAGCAAAGGTTAAACGTGCGAAGCGCTGCTCTGTTTACCGTGTTTCAGTGCCGCCTACCATAGCGCAAACATGTGGAAACCCGCTTACAACTGCTTAAGTGTGCTCAAATCCACCTGCATCCAAAAGCCCATATTCTGACCCTCAAAATAACCTAACAGCCCTTGCAGGTCTTGGACCCGGGACCATGAACACCACAGTCAATGACTTGACCACTAAGTCATCTGAGATAAGTGCAAAGGTTATGACATTCCTCACTACTGAAAGCAAATGTGACAGTCATTTGGTGTACATATGTCTGATACATGTTAGTGTTCATATGTTTGTGAAATTAGGTGTTGCAATGTGACATGACAGGGTGTATTATGAATGAGAGAGGTTCTTGTTTGTGTCCTTTTTATATTGTCCCCATACTCCATGTATGCCCCTCCAGTTCACTTATTGGACATCCGACCCAGGCCCTCCTTGATGCATGATTGCATTACCAATCATTCCTCCCCCACCCCAATCTTCACATACACAACAACCACCTCTTCTATGGTGAATTAGGATAATATTAATTGTTATAATACCAGAGCTGCATGTGTTTTGTGTACACTCCAATTCCTTTGGAGTGCTTCCTTGTCACGAAGTCTGTTCACAGATGTTTATATATATGGCTATTGATGTAACTGTATAGTATATATATATATATATATATATATATATATATATATATATATATATATATATATATATATATATATATATATATATATATGTGTGTGTGTGTGTGTGTGTGTGTGTGTGCAGACATCACTGACATGTATATATATATATATATATATATATATATATATATATATATATATATATATGTATATGTATATTTCATATTAGTTTGTAATAGTAATACATATGTAGACTGGAATGTGTTGGTTCACAAACTACAGTACATTACAATGTACTGTACATATGTACACAAAGTGACTGTCCCATTTGTGATCATTACAGTGAAATGCATATGGTATAAGGTGTAGTCTCAAGACTACGAAACATGTGAATACCTCAGATGGCTTAGTGGTAAGTCACATGACTATAGTTTGCATGGTTCAGGGTTCGACACCTGCGATGCTTTACCGATGTTTTTTTACTGCAGAATAAGGCTCATTTAAGCAGTTGTAAGCATGTTTAAAAGTGTTTGTGTGACATTATAGCAGCAATTAAACACAGTTAAACAAATTTTGTAACGTATAACCTGTGCACACAAGCACGGCCACATCCACTAACTGCTCCGGATATATACATGTCAGTGACATAACATCTCACTATGTGCTGACATAGCATTACATTCTCTGCTGATTGTACTCTCCAGCACACATGGGTTTATATGGGTGTTTCAAATGTTTATTATACAGACGATTGCTACCTATATATGCAAGCTGTGGTTAAGGTATACTTTTGTACATGATAAACATCCCTGCCTTTATCGGGATTGTAACCTCGAATGCACAGCAACTATGCAGATGCTGTAACCATTACACTATTGACATTAATGTTGCTTCTGCCTATTTCCTATTTAAATGATTTATATGTGTAAGCTAGGCTAAGCAAAGGGCGGAGGCCCCCAAACTCACTGACCTTCACATACTCTTGAAATAACAACATATAACAAATGTACTGTGAGACAATACAGTACATTCCTAACTACATTAGGCATTGCCCCTCACTGACACACTTCAAGGGAAACTTTGTTGTGTGAATGGGTAACAGACTATACACCCCTGGGATCATGTGTCCCAGAACCATACAGCTAGGGGGTGGGGGAGCCTGTCCAGTTTGATAGCTGCAAGACCTGTTGGGGGAATTGAAAGGTGTTGAATTGTCACATTAACATGCCCTCTTTAGATCACTAAGTGCTCCTATCACCCTCCCCAACCCCAGTCTTCAACAGCTTCCAGCAACTCTGCCTGGGATTGCTTCAGTGGCTATGCTTGACAGAGGCTCAGTTACTTCACCAATGGTGCGGGCAAAGCCAACCCACTGTAGATATGCTTCTAATTGCCCCTGGGCAGATAGGTAGTAGGCTATCTGTGAAACTCTAACATGCAGGCCATCACAGCCATAATATGTGAATAAACAGACCTTCAGATCACAATATACAGTGAGAAATCACCATGTAGTCATGAAACAGTTAAGTACAGCAAGAACAAGTCACTCCAAAAGCCTATCTTGGAAGCTAGAAGACTTGTATAAGTTTATGGCTTTCTATTGCTTACCAGTAGGTTACCTACAGGGGAGATGAAAAACAAGCACAGATGGGGAACATGCATGCAATGATACAATACTGGCCTATGTGTCAGCCTTAGGCTTTGGAATACTGGCCCGGGCTATTGGCTCTCCCATGGTGCCTTATTTAGGACAGTCTTGAAGGTGAATATCAGCTCTATAAACAGCACAATAACAGATTCAATGAGGATTATTCTACTCAACACCAGGGGTTGTGGTCACAACATGCATGCACTCACAGCACTCCTCAGGATGGACAACATCAACAGCTGTGCATTAACTGAAATCTGTCTTATGGCTTCTGAGAGCACACCAGCACTACCAGACTACAACCCATACCACAGATTTCAGCCACAGAACATGGGCTGATGGACAAGGAGGGGCTGTATCCATATTCATCAGGGATATCTACACCTCCAGGTTAGTGGGGCAGCATGAAAACTCTGTGATCATCCATGTGCAGCTAATATCAGCCACAACTGCAATGTGAAATGTGGCCTACTATGGATCACCCTCCATGACCCAGGACCTCCAATCCACCTACCTGGAGACAGTGGAGAACATAACAGTCCTAATGCACACCCTGGCATTGGTTGATGTCAACTACCATACCATCAACTGGGAAACGGCTCCGGTACTCAATTCCAGGTCCAGCGCTTCCTGAAATGAATCACCTCATATGGTCTGTATCAGGTGGTAACCTTCCTAACGTGGGGTGGAAGCTACTAGATGTGATCATCACCAACATGGGCAACAGGTGCACCAATGCAAAAGTTAACCGGTCATTGGTTAGATCTGACCATGAACTATTCACTGTTCCCACACCCTAGCATCTCCCCACCCATGGATACCACAGTGTATACCTTTCCTACAGCTAAATTTACACTACTGGTGACAGGGGTGTGGGGTTTCACAGCTGCCATGCTAAGGGGAAACACTGATCAAGATACAGACAGATTTACAAATGCAGTCTATAAGCACCTACACGGATGTATGGATCGTGCCATCACTGGTAAACCAAGACTCAGTCCTCCTAGACAAGAACACCGGTCTGGTGGACCTCTGCAATAAACAGGCTATACTACAGAAGTAGGACTGCGTTCCAGACACAGAGCATATCCCACGAAGGGCAGACATCCATGACCACTATTAGTATGATACTTAGGTCCCACATGACACCATCCAAGGCTAACATCAGTAGGACAATATGCAAGGATTCGAAAGATAACCTCAAAGCCTTCTTTGGCTATGTCAATGATCTATGTGGTGACACACAGGTTTGCACTGTGCCGGTGAAATATAGCAGAAAATATGCTGACCCTGCTGATATCACCAACATCCTTGCAGATACATTCAGTGCATACTTCACCCCCTAAAGAGCCCACAACACTATCTGAAAGATACAGTATCCCAACCATCAGAGACACACAGGTGGAAATTGCCATCTCTAACAGCAGAACACAGCATCAATGGAGGCAGATGTTGACCCAGACTGCATCTTGCAAACTGTACAAGACAACCTGCCCCCCACCTAATTAAGCATTCCTACCTCAGCCTCTCCACAGGCTACATGCCCATACAATGGAGCGTGGCAACAGTTATTCCACTCCATCAAGGTAGAATCACAACTGACCACTCTAACTACCACCCCATAAGCCTGACTAGCCAGGTCTGCAATGGTATGGTTTGCATCCTCATGGCACTCATTAACAATGACATTGACATCCTCCAAACACGTGACCCATCCCAGCTCAGCTTGGTTGAATGCATTTCATGCCTAATGAACCTGTTTGACTTCTTACATACAGTCACCAAGACGGTAGATGACAGGGAGGTGGTTCACAAGTACTACCTGGACCTCACCAAGGCTTTTGACACAATGACCCACTCAGGTATTATTGATAAACAGACCAGCCTGTACATTAACCCATAAATCACAGGTTGGTTTGCCAACGGGCTTACACACAGAACCCACATGGTACGACTATCAGTCTCCAGGTCCAAATCTTGAACAGTCACAACTGGTGTCCCACAGGACTCAGTCCTGGGAACAATTCTGTTTGGCATATATGCCTCAGAGGTACAGGCAAACACAGGTGGACTACGGCAGACCATGTTTGGCATTGACTGTAAACTGGGAGCCATGATTGATAGTCCAGCTGACATGGACATCCCTCAAAGGGCCTCACAGAGAAAGTCACAGGGTGCCAATGACATGGCCTCCAGCCAAGTGCCACTAACTGCATAGTCATTCCATTGTGGAATTGGTACCCACATATTAACACATAAGTGGCAGCCACTTTAATACAGATGAGGTAATGGGGTATCTGGGGACTAAGGTAGATAGTGATCTCCCCTTTGACAATTGTATCTCCACAGTAGTTAGGACATCCTTCTATGTAGGCCATCTGATTACTAATAGTTAGAACATCCTTCTATGTAGGCCATCTGATTACTAAAGGATTCCCATCTAGACATACTGGGGTTATAGTGCCCCTTTACTCATCACTCATCAGTCCCATCATAGGGTAAAATAACCCATATGGGATGTACCTCAGAAGACATGTCCAACAGCTGGGGGTCCCATGAATATACCTCGCCAAGGGGAATACTGGCTTCCAACATATGGCCTACGCAGCCAGACTGAATAAACTCCTGCATTACTCAGTGGCATCTCGTTTACTCAGAGATGATCTCTACTGGCCAACACAACCATGTCGAACGCAGGCTTGATGGATATGCTCCACCTATGGGAATCCATGTCACAGTGAGCCACACACTGTAGTGAGCTGAACCTTGCCTCAACAATAACTGGAAGATGCTGGAGGGACAGCTTCCTGTCACAGACACTCCCCATACTTTGGGACAACATCCCTAACTACATTATACAGAGCCCCTCACTAACATTCTGCAAGAGAAACCTTGAAGGGTGGATGGAGAACAGTAGATGCACCCCAGGGATCCCACCATTGGCTCTGCTCCACAGAGGGACAGTTAATGATTCAATAGGGTGGGAAAAGCGGACACATTTTGGCTGGCCTTATAAATGGTCTCTGGCAGTTGGCTAAGTACCTATCTATGAATCTATACATACAGTATGTGCATATGCTGATAGCTTAATTTACTGTTCAGGTGTTGACTTACCTTGTGAGAATGGCTGTTGTGTGTACAGTAGTTGAGGGCTGCCTATGTCAGATGCACACAGTAGACTGCCTATACATGACAATTTACAGGTAGTCTTGTGTGTGTGCCATCCATTTTTACTGTGTGTGCAGGTGGAGAAAGGTGTCAGTCCCTATGTGCCTACACTGTCAGTGTGCGTGCTATACGTTCCCTCTTTGTTAAGGCATGGACATACTGGGCACACCTCCATCTGCCTACTGGGGCTGGCTCATAGTGTTCATGGTCTGAGTACCTCTGTGCTTGTGGGGCCCTTGGCAATGTTGGTGGGCTGTGAGGGCTTTCACCATTCTGTCCCTGCTGCAGCTGTTTTCGCAGGACCATATTGTGTAGCATGGCACACACTATGAAGATCCGGGCACATGTGCCTGGAAAGTACTGCAAGGCTCCACCAGATATGTCAAAGCAACAGAACCATGATTTCAGCATCCCAAACAAATGCTCTATGATGATTCTGATATGTGTGTGTGCCTCATTATGGCATTCCTGCATGGGTGTGTGTGCATTTCTGATGAGAGTCATCATCCACGGTTCTAGTGCATAGCCGGCATTCCCCACCAGGTGGCCATTTGGGATGTCCCCCCTGGCAAATAACCGATACAGCTGTGAGGCATGCCAGATGTGGGAGTCATGATAGCTTCCAGGGCTGCCAGCACACACATCCATGATAATGCCCTGGACATTGCACACAACCTGGCAGTTGATGGAGGAGTATCCCTTGCAGTTTATGTAGTGCCTACCCTGCTCACCGGGTGGTGACTTGATGTGTATGTGCATGCAGTCTATTGCACCCAGTACCTCTGGGTATTCTGCCACATGTTGGAAGAGACGCATGTTGTTGGCCAACTCCTCCTGCGTTCGGGGGAAGTATATGTGATCATTGGCATGTGGTAACATGGCATCCAGGAACTGGTGTAATACCCTGGATGCTAATGCCTGTGAGATCCCCATGATATCCCCAGTTGGTCTTTGAAAGGTACCTGTAGCTAGTATTGTCAGACTTACACATACCTTCGTATCCACTGGGATGGGTTCCCCTCTGTTTGTTCTGGCTCTGAGGCATTACTGGCACAGGTCCACAAGTTGCTGTAGGGTGTCCCCGTCCACCCTGTAACACTCTACTATATCCAGATCATGTGGCCCCTGGTAGGTTATCCTGGGTCTGAACACTCTCCTGCTCCTCTGGTGCCTGAGGTGGTCATGTGCATCATCCTCCACACCACCTTCAGTCTCCAATACATGCTAGTGGATCAAAGCTATGGCAGCCCCTAACATGTACATAATAAAATTTCCCCATCTGTATACACCACTGGTGCAGAGTGTATGGGAGTACACAAATGTGTGTGAGATGCTTTCACACTTTATAGTATTTATTTATTTTTATTTTATTTATTTCAGTTTGATTACCGGGGAAGTCCACTGGGCCAAGAAGTACCCACTTTCAGTGGAGGCCCGAGGAGAAAAGCTCCAAAAGTACAATCAAGGTTACATACAGTAATGGATGATAATACAATGTCACAAACAGTTAGGAATATGTGAGATGCAGTAGTAGGCAATACAGTAAGGATTACATAAAATACAATCATAAAAGTGCAATGTCCAAGATGTAGAGTCTGCAAAGAAAAAAGGTAATTTTTTTTTTTTTTTGCTACATATGAACCGTATTTACATACTTACAGTCAACTGAAAGTCAGCTATAACCATATAGAGGGAACATAGAATTAAATTAAGAGAGTATATAGTAGATTGTTGCTTGAGAATAGAGGTCAAGGTGGAGAAAGTTTCTAGACTTTATACTGGGTGAAAGCAAGGACATTTCCATTTGGAGGATAAGTGTAAGAAAAGATGGGTCTTGAAAGAGTCAGAGTTAGGGATGGTCCTAAGAGAAGGTGGGAGGGAGTTCCATTTTCTACCAAGAGAGAAGGAGAGTAGGAGCTGGCCAGCGGGATGCTTAGGTTTGTGAATGGAGATTAGGTTTTGGTGTTCTTTGCTACGGATGCTGCTGATTTAAGTGGGTGTGTATGTGCTATTCCAGCTGTGTGTCTTAATAATGGGTTTTGCAATGAGTACTGCAAGTATGGGGCCTTTACTGTGGAGATCTACTTGCCTGCCTTGATTAATCTGTTGCCCTTAAATTCACTTTTAGACCTGGATCTCCTCCCATTATCAGGCATGCATCTACCTGCCGTCTTTCTTTTTTTGTACTTTCCCTACCCAGTCATGGCAAAAAGTGCCTTGTAGCTGATATACTGCATATCGTCTTTTTTCTGTTTTGACACTTTGCTGATTTCTTTGCAGTACAGCCTCTCCCCTTCCCTGTTCTGCAGGTAGCTGCTTGCAGCCTTGTTAGCTGTTGTCAATGGCCCACTGTAGGCTCCTAGGTGTTAATTAGTCATTTATACTCCAATTTCACTGCTGCAGCATTTCCTTATTTCTTTCCTATATCTTTCCTGTTTCAGTTGCAGTGCCGGCCACACATACCCATTTATTGGGTTTACGCACGTTTTCATCTCCGTTCACATGCATACTCGGTTACCTTGTGTACTCTCAGCTAAGCATAGCTATGGGCAATTTGACACACCCCTATCCTGCAGCTTTTCTTAGCTATGGGCAGACCAGTTTAGCAATGCTCCAATGTGCTTACAGCAATGGCGACACACCCCCTCTCTCGATGTCATCTTTATCTCAAGGGCACACCTCGGTGTTATAATGCTATGCTGTGAGGTGCATCCTTACACCAGCGGGGAATCTGCGATTCACTATTACTCCTCTCCTTTGCATGGCATTACCTACTAATTCCTAGCTACTGTGCATAACACTGTCACTGCCCCTTAGCAACCCTTGCGCCGTGAGTATGGTGTAGCATGCCTGCCATTGACTATTATGGGGAAATCGTGATATGCATTCCATAGCGGTTTTATTCTATATTATTATATATTCCTTGCGATCCCCTTTGCGCACCACTGCCCTGCTCTTCCACATTGCGATACTGCAACTATATATATTAAATGTTAATTTTATACTTTGTACATGTTTTATTATGCCAATAGCTATATACTTAGCCATTGGCATATATTAACAATATAATACATGTGTTTGGTTGGCTGTCATCGCTCTAATTTTATATTTGCAAAAATGTAAACCGTTTTCTATGGTTTATATTTCTGCATGCTTACACTGCTCCTTCACCACTTCCTGAATCGCTACATACCTTCGTTTGCATGCTACACTAATGCCCATGGGGTAATTAGCATACAAGGCACGGGAGTTGTGCAGGCATAGCGTATGCAGGTAGTGCATGTGGAAACAGCTCGTACCTGAATCGCTTGGTGGCCATCTTTGGTGTTACAATGCCGACGCTATGCCTGCACCTGGCGCAAACTTCATGAATCCCGGGGTATGTATATACACTGTTCCAGTCACTGTCACTGAATTCAATCTAAGTGGTCTTAGATTGAGGTCTTCATTGTAATTTGCATACCTTTTTATATGGAAAATAGAAAAGTATATATTACTTGTTACTGCTATGTATAACTTAGATTTGATGAAGCTCTGACAGGTAGAAAAAATCATCATTATTTTAACTTGGTTCTGTCATAAGTCATACTTCCCAAAGAAGTCTCTGTTCTACTTATAAATATTTCCAATGACAATCCAGTGGATCTGACAACATAAATCCCTAGTTTATATATCACTGCAAAGACCATCAATGTCTTTCTCTCACCCAGATATATTATTTATGTTTCACACAAAATATCATGCCACAGATGTAGAAAACTACTCTAAAGAGACCTCTCCCAAAGCAAACCAAATCAAAAGATAGCTCTCATTTGCATCCCTTAGCCATCCTCCCAGTTCTGGGCAAACTTCTAGAAAAGATAGTCTGCACTGAACTCTCTATCTCTCTCTGTCTTTCTTTATATCCAGCAGATTGCACATGCTCGCCTCCAAAAAGCATGGATTCTGACCTGGATGAGGAACTATAGTAGTGCTTTGCTCCCTAACTGATGACATCATGCAAAACATTGATAGTGACCACCTTACAGGCACCCTATTTATAGACCTGACAAAGGCATTTGTACTCTTTGACCACTATCTTCTCCACAACTAGCTAACTGAAATTGGTATCAGTCCAGATGCTGTTCCCTGGTTTAAGCACTTCCTCAGCAACAGACACCGCAGAGTTAAAATAGGATCCTCCTAATCAGAATCCACATGTATTACCAAAGGTGTACCACAAGGGTCAGTTCTTGCCCTCCTGCCCTTCTCCATGTTCATTAAAAGCTTCCTTGTGACCCTCTCCATATCCAACTTATGCTCTTTGCTGATGGCATGGTCATTTACTGATCAGGTCATTCTCACACCAACATTTAATGCCAACTCCAGTCAGTCTTACATGAGTTCCAAAAATGGCATATAAATCATAAACTACTTCTAAAACTCAATGAGACCTAAATTATGCTTTTTGGAATTCCAGAAAATATTCACCAAGCACCGGACTCTTTTACTATCTTTGACTTACACAACCATTCCATAGAGACAAACTCCTTCTTCAAATACGTAGCATTCAGACACTAAACTTCTATTTCCACATACAGAAACTGAAATCCAAAATAAACCCAGCTCTTCTGAGCCAAATCATCTCACCTTTTATATTACAAATTGCCAGGAAAACTATTGACAATGGAGTTCTCCTTTCTTAACTGGAATATAATCTGCCAGTTATTGATTCTGTTTTCAAGAAAAACATTGCCACACTCCAAACTATCTCTAACAGCATTTCCAATTCATTACAAACTCGCGTCTCTCTGAGCATCACTGTATCACCCAAATGCCAAATAGCTACACAGAAATTAAAGATTGAACCTATTTTTAAGGATCCCAGCTCTACAAACTACTCAAACTCCACACATTTACTCCCATTGCAACTGGATTTCAAAAAAAAAAAAAAAAATACTCAAACAACCTGAGCCATGACTCAAGCCACACCCACTCTCATTACCTTTAGAACTAAACTCCAGGCCACTGTGCATGCTTTCTTCTTTCAGGCACCTACTCCTTGGCAAGCTCTCCCCATCAACGTAAAATAAATCAGCTTTTACTCCAAATACAGAATGCAAATCAAAAAGTACTTCTTCATCCAAGACAAATGCTCCTGCTTCATTACAGGAAATATCACCTAACCATTCTCTTCCCAAGTCCCTTCTCCTCTTTCAAGATTTACTGAAGATTGATCCACTTTAGAAAGTACTGCTTGATTGTACATTTTACTGTGCTTATTCACTAGAATGTAAATATACCATGTCTGCCATGCAATTAGTCTACTTTGTTATTCCTTACATTTTTTTGTATTTTGTATTTCACCTGGGCTGAGCCTGAAATTGGTCAATAATGATCATTAGATCGTAGGATCATAGGAAGTTACTAAGCTATTGGCCCTGAGGCCCTAATAAACCTAGCCAAGAGTTTAGCCTATGCATAGACAAATCAGCACCTGATGCCCCTATCCAGCAGGGACACGGGTGGAATCCTAGAGATGCATTTTCTATTTCCCATCCAGTTATCCTGATTGCTCTTAAAAAGGGATAAAGAGATACTCTGCTTGATGTGGAGAGGGAGTCTATTCCATAGATGGGGAGTCTCTGGAACACAAATCTGTCCTATCAGCAAGTCCTAATGATGTCACAGACCAGGTTGAGGCCTCTTGTGTGGGTTACTCGAGTGGAGCTTGACTTGCAGATATGCAGCAGTCCCATCAAGGTGGGGTCCAAGATCACCTTGTATGCCAGACGGAGGTCACCTCTGAGGAGTCTGTATGAAACAGAGTAGAGGGATAGGGCTTTTAGCCTATTTGTGTATGGTAGATATTTGAGGTCCTGGATTCTCCTTGTGAGTAACTTCTGTGGTTTCTCCTGTTGCTGCATGTGCTTTGTGAGGTACATGCCGAATGGATCATTGTACTCAATAGTGGGCCTTATAAGGGAAGAACAGAGGGATGTTATGACCTCCTTGTCCCTGAATGAGATATCCTTACTTATGAAATGGGCCATGTAGAAAGCTTTCCATACAATGGAAGCAACATGGTGGTTAAAAGTCAGGCTGCTATCAATCTGGGTACCCAAATCCTTCATGACTGACTGCATGTTTAGAGCATTGTTATTAATGTGATAATTTGTTGGGGCATCTCTCTCTCCAAAGGGATGATGATGCATGTTTTTGTATTCAGCTTAAGGCCATGTTTCTGGCACCAGTCATTTGTTTGGGTGAGACCCTCTTGGAGGATGTCCACGTCACAATGGGAATTAATGACAGCTCACAACTTTCAGTCATCTGCAAACTTGGTCAGCCATATCTCTCACTGGTTTTGGCCTGTACCTCAGAAAAGTATATCTACTGCTTGAGGTGGCTTTCCCTATTTTGACTAGGTGGATTCTATCAGTGAGCCAGTTGGCTATCCATCTGGTAACATACAGATTGATGCCTGGTTTAGAAAGTTTATCTATTATGCCCGAGTGGGGAATAGTGTCGAAGGCTTTGGCCAGATCAAGGTAGGCTGTGTGCACTGCCTTCCCCTCATCCATGGCTTTGGTGAGTGTCTCATAAAATTCGACCAAATTTAACAGACATGACCTCCCCTTGACGAAGCCAAACTTTGTGGGATTGAGTGTTTGGAGGTTGCCAATATCCTTGTTAATGAGGTCCATGATAATCCATTCCATGACCTTGCAGATCAGGCTAGTTAGGCTGATGGATCTATAATTTCCCGGATCAGTAGATGGTCCACCTTTGTGTAAAGGGATGGCAGTGGCTGTCCTCCACTCAGATGGGACAAAATTAGCACTCAGGCTTTGTTTGAATAGGGTGCGTAATGGTGCTGCAAGTTCATGCCTGAGTTCATGTAGAATGCAGCCTGGGATGTTTTCAGGTCCCATGGAGGCTATATTTTTTGCCTTTGAGAGAGCAGTGATGACCTGATCCCTAGATCATTATTGATCTATGCTCTACCCTAGTAAACAAATATAAGTAAATAAACATAATAAACCATGATTTAAACAATCAGCTTGAATCATGTTTTCTTTTTTTTTTTAATAAGAATGAAAAGTGATCTTTGACACATAAGAAGTTATGACAACAGTCTATTTTAGTAATTTGTCTGTCTATATCATTCCTGTACAACTAGTTTCCCTTTTTTTACTTTGTTCTTCTTTAAGGAAAATGTGCACTACCCTTAAGGCTGGAAAATTACTTCTTAGGTGCAAAGTATGCCCAGGCTCAGAACCCCCTACTAATTATATGTACTAACTCTGAGACTGCATAACCTCCAGGAAAAGGGAATATTCCACTATCTGGAAACTGTCAGTCTCACACACCTGTCAATTAACTGCCATGTCGACCATCTGCAGTCAACTAGATAGCTGTCAGCCTTTCACACATACATAGCTTTATCATATTTTTCTGACATGACTTGTCAAAGGCAGGTCATACCTACTGAACCTGGTGGATTTCTTTGAGAAAGTCACTAAGGCCATGGATGGCAGCAATGTGGTTAAAGCATTTGACACAATTCCCCACTTAGGTATTATAAATAAACTCACAAAACTGGGCATAAATCTCTATGTCACCAGATGGCTAGCCAGTTGGCTCATGGACAGGACATATGTGGCTTAGTGCTGATACCACTCTTGTTTGCAATATACTTCTCTGAAGTCAAGGATAATGTGGAGGTCCTCTGGCTGACAAACTTTGCTGACAACTGCAAGATGGGGGCAATGACTAATTCCCCTTGAAGATATCCTTCAGGAGGATTTAAATAAGAAAAATGAATGATGCCAGAACCATGGCCTAAAACTAAATGTGAAAACATGCATTATCATACCTTTTAGGAAGTCAAATAACCCTGCAAATTGCAACATCAATAGCACACCCCTAAGAGTAGACTCAGAAGTAAGAGATCTAGGTACACAGATAGATAGCAGCCTGAACATTGACCACCATGTGTTTACAGTGGTAAGGAAGTCCTTTTATGTGGCACAATTTATAGGTAAAGGTATGGCATCTAGATCCAAGGAAATTATAGTTCCACCATACTCAGCCCTCATTAGACCAATAATTGAGTACAGTGCACCATTTGGCATGTACTTGACTAGGCACTTATAGCAGCTGGAGTGACCTCAGAGGTTCCTCACAAAGGAAATACAGGATGCAAATAACACAAACCATGTGGGAAGACTAAGCACCCTAGCCCTTTACTCTGTCTCCTAATGACTATTAAGAAGTAACCTATGCCTGACCTAAAAGGCACTCACAAATCCAGCCTTGATGGAGCTGCTACACATCTGCAAGTCAAACAGCATGAGGGTCACATGATCTAGCGATCTAAACCTAGTGCTTGAGAGACAGATATGTGTCAAAGAGACTGACCCTTCTTTGGAACAGGCTTCCTGTTCACATTACACACAGCCTTTTCCTGGACCGCTTCAAATGCAGTTTGGATCAATGAATGTGGAATCACAAATTCACACCTCGGATAGTGCCTCTGTCCCTTATAGACGGGGGCAATCTGTAAGATTCTCAGTGCATAGGCACAAATCCATGCCAGCTTCTTGCCCCTAGGGACCATACATTTGATAAAAATAGGGTTATATTGGCTAGGCTTGTAAGGCCCTTAAACCATTACCCTAGTAATCTTCTATGAACCTATGAATCTATAATTATATTACACATAAATCTTTGACACATTTGCATGTCCATAGCCTAGTTCCACTTTTATGTCTGAGAAGAACATTCTCAAAGAAAGTGGCCTCAGTACAGAATGCAGGGGGCCATCTGTTGATATCTGTTAGAAGAGAGAGGTAAACCTCTGCTTTCACTGTTATATTCCGATATTTAAACAGTATTTACAATTTTAACAGAGCATGAGTTGGACTTCCATGTTATTACTTCATCATTAATTCCATTATGAGGATACTCTCAAATGCTTAATCAAGTACAAGATAAAGCAGTATGCATTGTCTTCTCTTCATCAAGTGCTGCATTACCTCTGAGAAGAATGCAATAAAATCCAAAAAGTAATACTTTCTTTCAGGAAAACCATACTGTTCCATATGCAACAGAAACAGGTCACACATGTCATTTAGGATAGCCATTATTATGACTGCCTCCTGATTTCAAATACAATATTTTCCAGACTGATGGTTCAAAAGTACGTTTGGCCTGATATGATCCCTTTCTTTGTGAAATCTTAGCACTACAGCCTGTTTTTATAGGTTTGGAACATTGTGTATTTGCTAACATTTTATTTAACATGAGTGAAAAGATGAGATAACTGTCCCTTTTTATTCAGCATTGATTGGGTCAGTGACATAATACAATGTTCCCTTTACTAGGTAATTCAAACAACATTTCAAACAGCTATAAAGATCTTGAAGGTTTCTAACAAAGACAACGGGCCAGATTCATGAAGCATGAAGACTTGCACGGAGTCTAAGGGTAGTGTAAGACGTCAGACAGGCAATATGTCTGCCGAGCGATTCAGCAATAGCCGGCAGGGGCGTGCATGAGAGCTCCTAAAACTACTCTTGCACGAACAGTGTTATGGTATGCAAATTACCTCATTTGCTGCTGAAGTGTATGCAAATGAGGTAAATTTGCAATCCAGGAACCACTAACCTGTCCGTGGAAGAGCAGTGTTATTTGCAGAAATGTACTCCTTTGGTAACGGAGTATCGTTCTGCAAATAGCTAAACGGAGCTATGACAGCTCCAAATAAAGGATGCATCCAGTTGAGGAAGCATGCCAATGGCCAAATATAAGGCCATTGGCATTTTTATAGGTTGAAAATTAATAAAAATGAGTTTTTATTTTTTCCCCAATCTCCGATGTTTAAGCATAGCACAGCGCCGCGCAAACGTGGGGCGCTTTAAAAACCAGAAAATAATTTAAAAAATAGCCAAAATAAGCATTTTTAATAAAAAGCTTATTCTGCCATGCAGGTGAATGGCAGGCTGAAAAAAACATGGCTACTTTGTAGTGGTTGCTAAGGGGGGAAGCTCAGTTTGAGAGATGTAACCAAGCATTAGTAGGCAACCTATGCAAATGAGGATAAGTATAGTGAATCCCAATTTTCCCTGGCATGTGAGCCATGTCCCTAGAGTGTAAGTGGAGGAGTAGGGGAGTAGTAGAGTAGAAGATAGGTGACATCATGAGGGGGTATGTATGAAAGACTGTAAGCTTATTGGAGCAGAGTGGCTTGTGTTTGCTCTGAGTTGCTCAGGATTGGAAGAGGCGTGTCTACTGCTGTCCTTGCTGAAACTCAGAAACCAAATTGTGTACACCGTGGATATATCTGAAACTTCTTGCAAACATGTTTATACCATGTGCGCGCATTTGCTCGCCTGTAAGCCCGTGAAAGCTTGTGTGCGCACGTGTGCGCTTGTGTTCACGATGCTGCCCCTTGTGGAAACAGAAAGGGAAAAGGAAGGAAAAGAAGTAGTAGGAAGTTAACCAAGGAGAACTAGCAGAGCTGCCAATTGAAATAAATCAGAATCAGCCAATTACACAGGCAGTACACTAGCCCAGCCCAGCCCAGCCCAGCACTTAAAACTCAGCAAACAACATTCCCCTATGTTTTTCTCAAAAACACTGCAACACTGCAGTATACAAAGAGTGAAAACTTAAAAAGCTTAACTCAGACAAAAAATGTTAGGGGCTGCCATTGCTATCATAAGCCAACATGTGCAAGATGCTGAGGGTGGTGCCACTGCAAATGCTGCTGAGCAACCCACAGTGAGGAGACGGAGAAGAGTGTACAGACCCAGGGTAACCTACCCAGGGCTACGAGCCTGAGATAGTAGAGCGCTATAAAGTGGACAGAGACCTCCTGCAGCAAATTGTTGAGCTGTGCAGGCCATCCCTCACACACAGAACCAACAGAGGGGAATCCATCCCAGTGGAAACCAAGGTAAGTGTTGGCCTAAGTATACTAGCAACAGGTACCATCCAGAGACCAACTGGTGATATGATGGGGATTTCACAGGCATCAGCATTCAGGGTACTGCACCAGTTCCTGAATGCCATGTCAGCACATGTCAGTGATCATGTATATTTCCCCAATTCCTGTGAGGCATTGGCCAGCAATATGCTTCTTTTCCAGCAAATAGCGGAATACACTGAGGTAGTGGATGCAATAGACAGCTTGCACATACACATCAAAGCACCACCCGATGAGCGGGGTAGGGCCTACATCAACCGCAAGGGCTTCCCTTCCATCAACTGCCAGGTTGTGTGCGATGCCCAGGGCATAATACTGAATGTGTCTGCTGGCTGCCCTTGAAGCTACCACGATTCCCATATCTGGCATCTGACGCATCTGTACCAGAGATTTGCCAATGGGGACATCCCTGACGGTCACCTAGTGGGGGATGCTGGATACGCACTGGCGCCATGGCTGATGACACCCATCAGAAATGTGCACACACCTGAACAAGAACTTCATAATGAGGCACACGCGTAAACACGAAATGTAATTGAGCATGTGTTTGGTATGCTCAAGTCATGGTTCCGGTGCCTGGACACATCTGGTGGAGCCTTGCAGTACTCACCAACTACATGTACCCAAATTGTCATGGTATGTGCCATGCTACACAATATGATCCTGCGAAAACAGCTGCAGCAGGAACAGCATGGGGCAGGGCCAAACAGCCCCACACCATTGCCAAGGCTATCACAGGCAGAGCGTGACTTGGTGGAGGAACAACCTGAGCCTGCCCCAGTAGGCAGAAGGAAGGGTGCCCAGTATGCCTTGGCCTTGGCAAAGAGGCAACACATAGCACATACACTGGCTCAGTAGGAACCCTGGAAATGATACGTCTCTCTGACTCACACATAAAATAAAAGGGATGCCTAACTTGACACTACCTGTTTTCAAACATGTATAGGGAGTGTACTATGTGCATCCGACATAGGCATCCCTGCAGCACCACCTGAGGCATGATTGCCATGTTTTAAGCAATATAAAGCAGTGCTAAGCAGCTTTTACCACTATTTAGTATATGTAAAAAAAATTGCCTGCACTAACTAACGCAACGTCGAGCAATGTTGGGGAAGGTCGGGCAAAGTTGAGCAAAGTCAGGTAAACATGCTCATATTTGCTTTACTGTTCCTTAAGCAGTCTTGTTTGCCCAGCATGAAAATAAAAAGCAGTGACAGGGCTCAAGCCCAGGATACTGTGCACTCTAGTCACAGTACTGAACCACTAAGCCATGACAGCATTTCACTGGCACAGACACAGCAGGGCAATTGTACACTAATGCAAACACAAAGAAATGCTGTATCATGCCCCTAAAGAGGCATATGGGTAACCTCCCCCACAGGCCTATGCAGACAGAGAACAGCAGGCCAGGCGGTGTGATGTGGGTTGAGTAGGCTATGAAGTTGCAATCTAATATACGTGACATTGGACGCTAAGATCTGTAGTACAGTAGTATGCCTCAAGCCAGTACGATAGGCAACAGTACAGACTGAAATGGTGTACCTTACATAGCAGTGCAGGCCTAGCAAATGTGGATAGTTGTCAGGTGAACCCCTCATCCTATGTACACCCACAGTAACAATCAGGTGTGCCCCCGGGTAGAAATGTACAAAGAATAGCTGTCCCCCCTGTATGTAGAAATGTTGATAAGTCTATGCAAAGTGTCTCATGGAAGCCCTGCAGTCACAGCATGATCCCTGTTGATTTATGACACAAAGGTGAGCCCTGCAGTAAAAATAGAGCTTGATTTTCCACACACACATATAGTATAAATGTCTATACCAGGCATGTTCACACACTTATGTAGTGGATTTCAGTCAGCAACATACTGAAAGGTCAAACTGGGCATGCTCACACACTTAAATAAACGAAGCAAATGTCAGGCAACAACATACTGAAAGGTCATACTGGGCATGGTCACACACTTAGGCCATGTCTGAGTACAGCAGTGGGCCACACATATCTAGCAGTTGCATGTTTTACCCCAGGAACCTGCCATTATTCACCATTCCTGCCTTGTGCACACAGTTATATGAAAACAGACACATATAATATATTGGAACCCTGTCATAATCAAACTATGTACCACAAGTACTTAAGTTGTTCACAGAAAGTGAAAAAGCAAAGAAGATCAATAAACCTGCAATCAGTATCATCAGTAAACAATGTGCACTCCAAACATTATCCAATCCATGTTCTGGCAAAATAATCTGTGAAGGAGTCCATAGAGAACCATGACGCTTCCTTCCGCTATGTCATAAATAACAATGTACACTCATATATGTCCTGAGTCAGTGCAAACTGGAAATGACTGACATTGCCAACATCCTGTCAGACAGGCTCATACATACATACCCCCCCCCCCCCGCTCACTAACAAAAGGCCCCATCATCATACCTGGAGATTTTGAAAGCACAGATATCACATATAGAATGGGTAAACAGCTCCTTCCAAACCTGAAAACATGGCGCCTATGGGATTACATTGTTTCCCTAGCTGTGTCATACATTAACTCCAGAACAAACAGACCCTGCACCTCAACAGTCTGTTGAGCCTCACCCTCTGTACAAGATATGAAACTGTTGAATGTGTTACAGCAATGTATGGCACACTCCACAAGTGTCCGTGCACAATAGACCATGGGAACTATTGTCTTATAAGGCTATTAAACCTTATCTGCAAAGCCATGGTGTCCATCATGATGGACCTTATAAACAGAGGTATTGGGAGCCTACAAACACCCAACCCTAGCCATATTGGTTTGTTCAGGGGCAGATCATGGTTCCCAAACCTGCTACACTGTTTTCAAAGCAGACACCCAGGACATACAGCAATGAAATGAGCTACACATGTCCCACATAGACCTGTCTACTCATGAGATCTCTTCCCAACAGACAGGTCCATGTCCAATGCAGAACTGATGAACATGCTCTATCTGTAGTAAACCCAAGCTCACTGTACCACATGCTCTAGGGATATCATCATCACAACATTAAATAGAACATGTTGGAGGGATACAGTACTACCTCACAGACGTCCCTTGCTTTGGAACAGGTTCCCAACCAACAGTAGGCTGAGTCCCTCACTGACACTCTTCCAGAGGAGCCTTGATGAGTGTATGTGAAACTGAAGTGTCATACCAGGCAACACTTCATCAGCTCTACTACACAGAGGCCTAGGGAACTAACACCATGGGTAGAGATAGCTTCACACTCTGCCCATACTAATATATGCCTTCAGGCAGATAGCCTATTACCTACCTATGTACCTATATATATATATATGTAGGGGGAACATAGTATAATAAGGCAAGGATGGATGTGCACAGATGTGTGTAAGAGGGTGACCATCAACTCCCCTTCTGCTATGTACCTCACAAGACATCTGCAACAACTGGAAAGCCTACAGAAATATCTCACAAGGAGCATTGGTGGCATGACATACATGCTATACACAGACCGTCTGTAAATGCTCCAGCTGTACTGTCTTGCATATTGCCTAGTCAGAGGTGATCTCTGCATAATATACAAAGCTATGTCAAACACAGAGCTTTTGGACGTGCCCCATGTAAAACAGTCACAATCCCTCTGATCCTTGGACCCAAAACCCAGAATGAAATACAGATGGAAGGGGTGTATCCATTTACCTTATGAATACACACACCTCCAGGTCAGTGGCACAGCACGAGGCCTTGGAGACCATGCACGTGCAAGCCACATTGGTCAAAGCTGCTTATCACATTGTAGGCTGCTACAGATCACCTACCATGTCTCAGGAACCTCACTCAGTATTCCTGAGAACAATGGAAAATATAAAGGTCCTACTGAACAGCATTTTATAAGGGGATTACAACTACCCAAAAATTGACTTGATAATTACTGGTGTACAATGTCCGTTGCCCAATGCTTCCTAGAGTGTAAACACTCAAATGCCCTGGAACAGCTGGCCACCATGGCTACTAGAGGTGACAACATACTGGACTGGAGCATCACCAACATGGGGTACCAGTGTTCCGCAACAGAGATAAACCCCTTGCTGGTGATACAGATCATAAAGTAATCACAGTGGACATCCACACCCCCCCCCCCTCACAGGCAAGTAAATCACTGTGAAGACATTTCAAAAGCAAAATGCACACTTCTCAGGACCAATGTGTAAAGTTCCAAAGCCCACTTACTATAGGATAATGCTATACAATCCGCAGCATCATTTACAAGTGCATTCTATGACCATTTACAGGGATGCATGGATCGAGACATCCCAAATAAAACCAAGATGCACACCTCCAAAAGGAAGACACCAAGGCAGTGGTTGTTGCCCATAAATAAGCTATACAACAGAAGGAGGAAACTAACACATGATAGGATAAACCTCACAAAAGGAAAGGCATCGCTGATCAGTATTAGAAAGACACAATGATTGCTCATAACATAATGCAAGGCCTGTTTCTAAAGACAAAATGCCAAGGAATGTAAGAATCACCACCACAAATCCTTCGTTAGCTATACCAAACATGTAGGTGATAACTCACAAATATGCTGTCAGCCATTGCAAAGTGGCAAAACATACACTGGACCAACTGACATTGGCCACATCCTGGTGGACGAGTGCAGTGCAATCCCCCCATCATCCCCAAAAGGGCCTGTGTCCATCACAGAAGAATGTACAGCCCCAGACATCATGGACATGCAGGTAGAAACAGCACTCTCCAAAGCTACGAACACAGCATCAATGGGTCTGGATGGTGGGCCAGGCTGCGTCTTACACCAGCCCCAAAAGGAACTACACCCTCACCTACATTCACCGTCCAGACTCAACCGTACCACAGGCTATGTTACCAAAGAATGACATACAGCAACAGCCATCCAGCTCCACAAAGGTGTTGCCGCAACAGAACCTGGAAACTATTGCCCTATAGGCCTACACAGCCTGGTCTGCAAAGCTATGGAGCAGATTATCATGGAACCCATAAACAGACACATTGGGAAACAACAGACACTGGACTCTACCCAACTTGGCTTAGTTAAAGGCAGATCCTGTCCCCTAAACCTAGTTCATGTCCTTGAAACAGTTGCCAAGGACATAGATGGAGGTGAATGTAGGCCACACAGCCCACCTGGACCTCACTAAGGCCTTTGTCACCATTCCCCACTCTGGCATCATGGACAAGCTTATCAGCCTGAACATTAACACCTATGTCACAGGATGGGTGGCCAACTGTCTCACAGATTGAACACACATATTCAGAGTTGTGTGTGCCATGTCCGACTGTAAGCCACTCACAAATGGCATCCCACAGGTCCTGGTCCTGGGACCTGACCTGTTCAGTAGATACTGCTCAGAGGTACAGGCAAGCATGGGAGGAGTATGGCTGAACGAGTTTGCAGATGACTGCCAGCTGTGGTCCATAATCAACTCTACAGCTGACACAGACATCCTCCAGAAGGGTCTTACAGAGGCAGATACCTGGTGTCAAACAATGCCCTCAAGCAGAATGTCAGACAATGCATAGGCATCCCTTTGGATAAAACAAAGTGCAGACAAATTTCCACATAGGTGGTAATCCAGTATGTGCGGAGAATGTAATTATGGACCTGTGGACCCAGGTAGATAGTACACTCTCCTTTGATGATCACATTGCCAAAGTGTTTAGAAATACCATCTATGTAGCCCACCTAATGTCACCTAATGTACACACTTTGTGTAGTCTGATAATGTCACCATCCTACAAATATACCTGTGGAAAGAAGAACACCCAATGATGTGTATAGCGCGTCATGTAATTGCATACTGCTGTGGTATCATAGCATAGTTAGGTAGGGGGTTGAATCTTGCAACTGTGTGTGTGTCTCCCCATGGAAAAAAACAACCTTTTTGGAGACTACTACAACACATTCAAAGTGGTATTCTCACCTTTGTCAGGTCAGATGATGTCACCATCCTACAAATATACCTGTGGAAAAAAAAAATTCCAGTCATGTGTATATCGCGTCATGTAAATGTGTACTGATGGAGTACCATAACGTAGTTAGGTAGGGGTTTTAATCTTACAACTGTATGAGAGTCTGTGTGTGTGTTTCCCCTTAGAAAGGAGCAACCTTTTTGGAGACTACTACAACACATTCAAAGTGGTATTTTCACCTTTTTCACGTCAGATGATGTCACCATCCTACAAAGATACCAGTGGAAAGAACTCCCAGTAATGTGTGTAATGCATCATGTAAATGCATGCTGCTGTAATACCATAATGTAGTTGGGTAGGGGTTTGAAACCTGCAACTGACAACTGTATTAGAGTCTGTGTGTATCTCCCCTTGGAAAAGCGCAACCTTTTTGCAGACTACTACAACACATTCAAAGTGGTATTCTCACCTTTGTCAGGTCGGATGATGTCACCATCCTACAAATATACCTGTGGAAAGAAGAACTCCCGGTAATGTGTATAGTGCGTCATGTATATGCGTACTGCTGTAGTACTGTAAGGTAGGGGTTTGAGTCCTGCAACTGACAACTGTAGCATCTGTGTGTGTGTGTCTCCCCTTAGCAAAAAGCAACATTTTGCAGAATAAATCTGTGGAAAAAAGAACTCCCAGTAATGTGTATAGTACGTCATGTAAATGTGTACTGCTGTAGTATCATAATGTAGTTAGGTAGGGGTTGGAATCCTGCACTTTATAACTGTATGTATGTGTGTGTGACACTGTTGGTTAATGTGGCGTGGGTTTTGCTTTTACTACCGTATGACATATCACAATGACAAGAGTATATGCATTACACATCAGGTAGCTGTGTGGCAATTACATATACATATATGTGACCTTGATTATTTCATAGGGGGGAACCCTGCTTTCTCCATTAACACATCTGTTATCTTTGCCAGGGTGTGCTGCTGCTTTACAGACCTGAGGTCACATCTGTATGCTTGTGACAAGCCCAGACACTGCAGTGATCCCTGGCCTAGGTCATCCATGTCACACACACTCATTACGGTTTCTATTGAAATGTGTGAGTGAGGGTTTATGCCTGAGGTATATTTGAAACCTGTTCAAACGCAACAAAATCTGTCAATGATGGCTATTCATTGGGTCTATATTATATCCTCGAATGCTTAAAAAAGTGAACGCTGATTGATCAAACTTATTTTCTTGAAACTGCAAAATATCGAAGCAGCAGAAACCCGAATTTTTCCTAGGGAAAGAATTCGGTTGTCCATTTCTGTTGCTTCGGTATTTTCAGTGTTATGGTGGAAAGTTACCGGTCGGATTCAGGTAAGTGTGCGATTGTGTGGATGTGAGTGTTAGGGTGATTTAGGTGAGTTAGGGTTAGGGCTCAGGTTAGGTGTGTGTGCGATTGAGTGGACATGAGGGTTAGGGTGGATTTAAGTGACTTAGGGTTAGGGAGCGAGTGTGTAATAGTGACGGACCTTAGGGTTAGGGTTTGGGTTAAGGTAAGTGGGTAGTTAGTGGTGTGTGCATAGTTTAGTGTAGGGTTAGGTATCAGATTTTAGGTGTATGTGTGTGGATTTCTGTTTGTTTGGTGTGCTTGTGTTGTGTGTATGTGTTATGGATCAGCAATTTATTTCCCTGGGAAAAAAATCGCTGATCTGACAGTTCGAGATTGTAAGCTTCGGTTTAAATTAAGTTGATCAATCAGCGTTCACTTTTTTAAGCGCTTGATGATATAATATAGACTCTATTCATTATAGGTGTACAACAACCTTTGTGGATATGCATGCGGACCCCTTATTGCTTATGTGATCCACAGAGGGATTTCCAAATACCTTTAGAAATGTGATTATCAAAGGAGAGATGAAGTAACACTTGGCTGTATGTATTCATCGGTACACCCTCAACATGTTGGGGGCTAATACCCATGTGGTACTGTGGGGATACTATTTTTGTGAAGGTGGATGACTGTGCTTCAGCTGGCTTATAGCTTTACAGCATGGGTTTGACAATGGGTATCTGTCTGTATGATACCCTTGTGGAGGATGTGTGTATCATCTGGAGAATGCATTATAGACCACAGTATGCATTTCCTAACATGGACGGACATATCCCTATTGTGTATGCTTGTGCCTAAGAGAGCTATATGCCAAACAGGGGTGGTCCCAGGAATGGGTGCAGGTGAATAACACTGGTTACTGGCATAGTATAGTACCTGAAGGATCCAAATGTTACTGTGTGTCCTACCTCTGTGTGTCAATTGTCAAGACATTATCTAATGAATGTTTATGGTCAGGCTGTTGAGGTGATTTATACTACCAGAATGCAAACCAATGACAGATAGTAACAGTATCCCCACAGCACAGTGTCAAACCATGCAATACACACATGTGTACTCAGGTTCCAAAATGTGTAGTACAATGCATACTGGCCACCAATAGAAACTATGGAGTGTTAACACTGTGTAATACAGGGCATGTCACCCTGCCCATGTGTCCACTATGCACGTGCATGCAGAGAGTGCACCTCCACCATGTTCACCAATGTACACCTACAAATCTGTGCTGCACACATCCCACACGTACTGTCCACTCTCTAACACATGCTGCCAATACTACACACATCAGCCAAGTGGCACGTGGGCGGACAATGCACTATTGGAATTAACACTGGTGTAAACAATACTACATTGACAATTATAGCTTTAATGCATCATGCCTGCTCAGCTACACCTTCAAGGATATCATTACAGTTTACTGCTGACAGCATGCTAACATTGCTATACTGCTATAAAGTCACCCTGTGCATCAGCACCATGTTAGCCCGTTCCTGCATCAATGTTACAGATGACAGGGGGTGGCACAGGTTTCCTCATATGCACAGGGTGTGCTGTTGGTTTGCCGGAGGCCTACATTGAGCCATACAATCGACATGTATGTGTGTGTGTGTGTGTGTGTGTGTGTGTGTGTGTGTGTGTGTGTGTGTGTGTGTGTGTGCGCGCGAGAGCCAAGAGCACTGGTATGGGCCAATGTTGATGTAATGTGTGTGGGTATGTGTTAGCCCTAGGTTTTATGTGTGTGTGTGTCTGCATGCTCACAGTTCCACCATGTGGCTGCCATATACGGGGATTTATGGGACAGCCACAGACTGTACCTGCCAGGCTTTACAGATCACCATCTCTGGCCATGGATACGGTACCTGTGCCTGGCAGGAGTGCTACTGACAGTATCAGGTACTAAGCCAGACTGGGTACTATCCTCAGAGGTAGACATATGTACACTGGACCCAGGTCCCTGCTGGGACTGGCCAGAGCCATGTGCACGTGGTCTTTTAGGACGGTCTATGGACAGCCCACCCCCAACATTGCTGGGGCTGGTACTGGCACTACAGGAGTGGCTGTGACTTGAGGGACATCTGCGGCGACTGCCAGCTGCTGATGTTGCTGGCATACATCCACGTCTACATCTCAACCGCCTCGCACTGTCCTGACACATGGACATGACATTGCGTAGGACATCGAATGTCTCACCCCAACGTCTATCAATGATCTCAGTGTAATTATGGATGGCACCTGCTAGGTCATGGATACTGTCATTTAAAGTGGTGTTATGTACCCTCTGTGCCCTTAGTCCCTGTCTGGTGTACCGTTCCATACGTGCCTGTGCCTCCATGACAGCCTGGAACATGCATGAGATTGTAAGACCTATGGCATGTCTGCCAAGGGCATGATGACCAGCAGTGCTCCAACGAGAACCCCTGGACATCTGCCTATGTGGTACCATTCCAGACATCTGGCTATGGCTGCTGTGTCCGGATGCATGTGCCATAGATACCACACTGTCCTGGCCATTGCCGACTGTGCACTGTCCCTCAGCTAAGGGCATTGGTGATGATGGATGTATAGGCAGTATGACTGTGCATGGATGGGGTGGACACTTGTGTACTGTCAATTGGTGGCCCAACGACAGACATTGGCAAACATGCCTGTGCCTCATCACACCTATCCTCGTTATCACTATTTGTGTCAGTGACATCAGGTTCCCTCCTGCACTGAACCAGCCCAACCTCAGCACCTGTGAGAGGAAGACAGGAAACACACTTTATGACCTGTACATGATGTCAGAACACATGCACACATGAACACATGGACACATGCACACATACACACATGAACACATGAACACATGCACACATGCACACATGCACACATGAACACATGCACACATGCACACATGAACACATGAACACATGCACACAAGCACACATACACACATGCACACAGATACACTCCTAACTAAAGCAGACACACACACACACACACACCACCAGCAATCCAGAACATACTCAATAGCGGTTGATGGTGGGGTACAGTATCACAAGCCAAACAGTCATATCACACGTGTCAGCATGCAGGACATGTGTTGCTCAACGGCATGCAGTGCGAGTGTAGACAGTCCTTGCTAATAACAGTATACATGGTATTGATGCATGTGTGTTGTTGTTCCATGATTGGCCTCACCCTGGAACGCAATGTGTACATGGACACAACATTGCTGTGCAAGTATTAAAAGCTCTTTAATGTACTGTGCACCATCACTCACAGGTATACATACCATGGCTGGATGTGTATCTGTGTGTCACATAGATATCCATTTCTGATTAGAGCATCTGTGTCTTTAGCAGATAATGGTGGACACAGGTTTAGCTCATGCATGCTATGTATACTCACAGGATCAGTGGTGCATGTATACCTGATGGAATACCATTGCTCAACATAGCCATTGTACAGTAGTTATGGTGAGTGTAGAACATATTTTGGACATGCCAGTGCTAGCCATGACATGGCATGCTACAGTACAACTGCAACATTAAACATCACACATACCCAATGTGAGTCATGTGACCTATACACTCAATAGCATTACAAGACATATATGTGTCACTTTGTGCAAATGGTGATTGCTATGCATATTGTGTATAGGTGCATATGTTTGCACACACACAACATTGAGGTGTATAGCAATGAATGCTATGTGTAGTACTGTGGTTACTGTAACTGGATGGGGTGTAGTACCATGAGCCATCATCATGCAGCATCATGTGATCACTCAAGGCTACTAATGTGTGCCAGACCGGCACCTATCTGCTGTACCTGAACTGTAGTACCATGGCTACATTCACCATTTCACAGCCAGTTGTTACATGGGTTTGTAAAGTGCCCAATAGGGAGCATTGCCTAACATGAATGTGTTGTGTGTTGAAGAATGTTGCACCACCCCATGATAGGCCTCTACCCCTCAGGTATATTATGTGTGCTGTGTGGATGACATTTGGGATACTGGAGTGTGACCTTACAGCGGGTGTCTGAATACGCCATGTGTAGCATATTAACATGTACTGCGTATGACAAAGTTGTTTATGTTGTGTGCATGTGTATCAACTCTGCCTATCCAATGTCTACTACAGTGTAGCCACACTTGTCTGGGCTGTTCTGTGTATTGCATGTGTTTGACGCAGCTACTCACATTACTGAGATGTGCATAGTCCCACAGCAAACATGCACAGCATGCATTATCCATAGGTGTGTTACATGTGCACATGGCCTACACCTCACCTATGACATGCACATTTTATTTGCAATATTAAATGTAGATCACACTAACCAGCATGGGTCTGCTGCCTTGCTGTCACACCAGCAGGACCTACAAGGATATGAGGCAGTTTGTCAGTGGCAACAACTGTGGCATTGCTACTGTGGGTTTGCAGTCTTACAGTAGTACAACAGTTGGCAGTCACAGGCCTACAGATTATGTTCCAAATTATCAGTATTGCACAACACCAGGCTCCACATCTTCTAACTACACAGTACACATCTCACATATGCATGATCTACCAATAGAGGTAACAATAGTCTGCAGATATGCCATATTACCTGCACGCTCCATGTGAACTTGCTGGGTGGCTCCAGCCTCCATGATGATACATGCCTGCTGTTGTTGCTGTTGGCCAGGAGCCACCAGGCTCAGGAGCAGCACCTGCACTCTGGTGAGCGGGGGATGGATGGTAACCCGACCACCTGTGGCAAGCTGTTGTCTATGGACATCAGACGCACGCTGCCAGACATTTCTAAGTAAATCACTGCAGTGATGGCGTACCTGCTCATATGTCCGGTTATGCATGCCTATGTCATTTACCCTACGGACAACATCTTGCCACAGTGAAGTCCGCTCATGCTGGTCCTGACTGGTTCTTCAGAAAAGCAGTCTCTAGTGCTGAACCAGACTGGTTGTTATGATGTCAGCCTCAGCAGGACTATAGCTTGGGTTGCGATGATGGGCCATGAACCCTGGAAGACAATGAAACAATATGTGTGAGCAAGTCATGTGGAACACTTAACATTCTACAGTACAGATATCACTGAACTGCCATATATAGCAACCTATTGGCTGTCAGAGGATGCACACTTTCAATACCACATATCAGTGCTCAACCCATAACTGCCTGACAGTGCCTGGCACGCTCTATATATTAAACCATATTCTGTACAGCAACAAAGAGAAACCACTATGTAAGACTATACAACAGTACATGGCACAACGTATGTGACACAATGCACCACCTAGCCACAGAAGGTATATATCAAACTAATGCATAAAGAAATATGTCATCCATTGCAATGATTGTAAAGTCCAGTTACAATATTACCAGTATACCACACTAGTTGTTGATGGCAAACCCCTGCCTAAAATATGTGCACATTTATGAATATAGGTGGCATACTGCTGTACTAGACTATGGATGGCCTAATGGTTAAGGTGTTTGCCTTACAAACACAAGGTACAGAGTTCAAGTCTCACAAGGGATAATTGGCTAGGCTTAAAATGGCTCACAAGGGCAGTTAGCCTAGTACTAATCTATGAATCTACTAATCTATGAATGAATCTAAATACGCACTTATATCCTGTAACACACATATGACTGAGGGCATATTACAGGCATACCCACACACACATCAGACATACATACAAGACACAAAGGTATGACAACCCAGATGAGCTTTACGTGTGTACCATACAGTACTGTGTGTCAGTACTTACAAAACCTTATGCCTGAGGTATGTAATCTGTGAGGACTACAGGGAACACACAAAACAGTGGTTCCAAGCAATGTGGACATACACCATACTGTGCTGTTTAGGCCTACAGCTTCAGGTAGTACTACAGTTCATGCAGGATTTGGATTCACCAGCAGTACCAATCAATAAGCATACATGCACTGCTTTATCCTCCAATGGCACACCCCAGTTAACACCAAAGGTCTACATCAGACCATATGCCACACTGCTTTTTCTGCCTAGCAATAGCATACCCATCTTTTGATGGGATCAGAGCTAGGACACAAAATACCATGACAGAAACAGTTTACCACTAAGCTATCCCACATATACACAGCTTTGACACATTCACCAGCACATTCACCATCACACTCAGTCAACCTCACATAGCAATTATTGCAACAAGTACATGTGGGTGTGTATCGGTTCATAGGTAGGTAATAGGCTATTGGCCCTAGGGCCTAGAGAATCCTAGCCAGATGGTACCCTGGCCTTTGCCACCCAAGTAATTTAATTTCATGTGCCCCTGTCAAGCAGAGCCACAGAGGTGATTCCTGGAGTGTATTTCCTATCTCCCATCCAATCATCAAGATTACTCATGACGAGTGCTAATGAGGAGCTTTGTTTGCTATTGATGGGTAGTTTGTTCCAGAGTATGGGATGTCTCTAAGATAGGAATCTATCCCTCCAGCATGTTCTGTTTATTGAGGTGACAAGGTTTAGATCCCTAGAGCGTGTAGCTTGTAGGGATTGTGATATGTTTACATTGAGCATGTCCAACAGCTCTGGGTTTGACATAGCTTTGTATGTTAGGCAGAGGTCACCTCTGGGTAGGCGATATGCGACACAGCCTAGCTGTGGTTTTGTGAGACGGTCTGCATAGGGCATCTGTTTGAGGCTGGTAAAACTCTTTGTGAGGTATGTCTGTGGCCTTTCCAGTTGCTGTAGATGTCTTGTGAGGTACATGCCAAAAGGGGAATTGCACTCTATAATGGGTTTTATGAGTGATGAGTAGAGGGGAACACTGACCTCTTTTTCCCTGGATGACGCACCTTTTGTGATAAGGTGTGCCATGTAGACAGATTACATGACTAGTGTGGCACTGTGATTATCAAAGGGGAGACAACTGTCCACCTGTGTCCCACGGTATCTTATCGCACTTTCGGTGTTAAGTAGACTACCAACTATGTGGTAGTTCATGGGTGCAGAGTTTTACCAAAAAGGATGCCAATGCATTTTCGACATTGAGCTTGAGGCCATGGCTTTGTCACCAGGCATCTGTCACAGTAAATATGATTCTTTCTCTCTCTCTCTCTCTCTAGATATATATATATATATATATATATATATATATATATATATATATATATATATATATATATATATATATATATATATATATATATATATATATATATATATATTTATATATACAGGTAGGTAAAAGTGAGGTACATCTTCAAAATATTAGAGAAAGTAAGTGGAGACTTCGAGAGAACCAGTGCATATGGATTACTACACCTTTTTTGAAGTACAAGCAGTGTCTAACTCCTACATATTCTCATTATTCATTAGGTGTAATACCCCACCTTTCTGCCTAATGTCAGTCCTTTTCAGGGGATTCAGAGGGACACAGCTAACATATTTTTCAAAACTAGGGACATCCCTGAAATGTAGTAACAGTTGGGATGTATGTCCTCTGCCCTAATCAGATATACCACTGCTTGTCCTGCTATGATACTGTGTGGGGGTTGTAAAGTGCTGCTGTAACATTATTTCCCGCTAGAATGGTTGGTTCTCTTATCACAGTCATGTAATGCAATTCCACAACAACCACTGGTAAAGTTCCACAGAACAGGTTTTGTGTTATGGCATTCCTATTTTTCCTTTACATTCACTCATTCTGATGCATGATATATCTATTTCAGCAACAACCTGCTGTATATCTACTGTGGCTTAGTGGTACTTCATGCAGTCTAGTGTGTCCAAGGTCCACGGTTAGAGACTGACAGAGGGGTTTTATTTTGCTGCTGAGCAGAACAAGGGCCCTCACATGCAGGGTGACTAAGGCACTTTTAAGCAGTTGTAAGCGGGTTTGCGTGAAGCTTAGCAATACTTAGCTAAGTGCGCACAAGCACACACTCGTGCAAACCCACTAAATACTGCTTAAAAGTGCTTAATCCCGCTAACCCTCGCACTCATTTATTTGAAAGAAAAGATAATGGGGAGATAAGAAAGTGGTGAAAAAGGGGCACAAAGAGGGAAAGACAGTAAGGAAAACAGTTCCGGATGTGCAGGATGGGTGTAGGGAAGGACCATAGCTGTCCATTTCTTTTACAGCAACAGCTGTGCATATGCAATAATTTTGGAGGGAAATATGAAACCTTTGACCCCTGAGAGAGGGGTGAGGACAACAAAGTAGGTTGTACTGCCAATTAAATTACATTTTATATGTACAGCAGACATGTGCAAAATGGGCAGCTATGTATGGGGCATAATTCTTTTTTTTTTGGAGCAGATTGCCCTTTTTGTTTTATTCCAGGTGAGAGTGGAATGTGGGGTAGGGGATGTAGGTATATTTGGGGAGATAGGTTGGGGAGGTAAACAGACAGGACAAACAAGATGCATACAGATGCGGAATATGACACATGTGGGGGGTGAACAACATTGATGGGGAAGGATGTTTGGAAACCGCAAGCCCATGAGCCCACAGATGGCAACAGTGGAACTGAGATCCCCATCCATGGGCAGTCACCACTGCACCTTCACAGCCCAGAGAGTGGCTGTGCTGGGGGCAGCATAGGAGAGGCAGGCTCACCCATGAGTCGTGCCACTCGTGCCTCAAACTGGCATATAGGATCAGTGACAGAATGCTGGATCTCCCTAAGCACCACAGCCTGAACTGTTTCGGAGGGTGAGAGGTGTCCTACCTCCGCCCACACTTGCACAGGGGGGACAAGCCCCATCCCCTGCAGTGCTTCCACCCGAAGGTGGCACAGGCCCAACGGAGGAGGAGGTCCGGGGCTGGGCACCAGACCTGCTGGTGCCAGGTGCCATCGTCATCTGAGGTGGGACAGGTGGGTCCGCTGGGACCAGCCTTCCCATACGTTCTATGTTTAGGAGGATTTAATGACAATATGGGTTAGTAACAGTCAGCAGCATTCCAAATTAGTTGTAACAGCATGCAGTAGTATTCCCATTAACCCAACACACCAGAGTTCCAACAGTTGAACAGCAAGCATAACACATGCATATATAGAACAACTGTGGACATTCCAACAGCATGCAGGATTAATTGGTGGCAACAGGCCACCAAGAGTGTGGTATTTGAACAGGGCACATGCATCAAAGTAGATGCAGATATTTATAAACCAATAGGACATATGTACCAACAAATGTTTTGATATTAGACATACCCATTGAGGTGTGGAATTGGACTGTTTATGCACATACAGTAGGGTGTAAAAGGATACCCCATTAACAATGTATATATACTTATAGTTTATACTGCATTCCTATTGACTGCAGGTATATATCCCCTACATGTATTATTACATTAGGTAATATCCGTTAAATTGTGAAATGGGTTTTGCTAGTTCTTTATATAACTGACCTGTATCTGACATACAAACTATCCAGGATGCAAATGTTACTGTTACGTATTTATATATTATAATTATATTTATATATCTAGGTATCTAGATGTGGTCAAGTGACATTATCAGTTATATTTTAACAGCCCCCTACATTTCTAGCAGCACACTGACATTTCTGGGGAACACATAAACAAGCTACTCATGTGCCGGATTAACCTGTACATGCCAGCCATGAACCAACAGTTGAGGACTGTATATATGCTTAACAGCTACTGGCACTCCTTTCATCCACGTTATATGGCCCTACCCAAGTGTGGGTTGACAGCACTTAATACAACAGTACTATTTCTATAATGCAAGAGTACAACAACATATCAAAGAAAGTGAAACGGACACACTCCAGGAATTATACCTTTATTAATTACATAGCACACTTTTCTAGAGGCTCTCTCATTTACTTGATATTACAGTGCATGCAGAAGACTTATTCAAGACTTATTATACCTTTATTATTGGGCTAGAACACTTTTTTTCAGGCTCTCTCACTTATGTTATATAACAATACATGCAGAATAATTACTAACCTGCCTGGTGGCACAGCCTTAGCAGCCTATCTGCACAGGCTTGCTGATTCACAGCATGGACACCTGCAGCTGTGAAGTAAATGAAGTGATATTGATACATACCTATCCATAATATAGACTACAATAGCAATTCTTACATACCTCATTCCATGGCTACCTACTCAGTAGTGGGGCATTTTCCATCCCACGGACCTCCTGTATCCACTGGTTCAGTCGGTCCTCCTTGCATCTCTTCAGGTCTGAGTAGTGGTGTCTGACCTGGTCACCAGTCAGAGGGATGCCTGTGGTACTGGTGAGATCATGAGCTAGACGGTTCCAGGCTTCTGCTTTGTATAGGGTGCCCTGGAACTGGCCCTGCAGGAGTATCTCCTCATGATTATGGATGAGGAGCCAAACTATTACGTTTGACTCCTCAATGCCCCAACGTTGCGCTCAAAATCGAGACCCCTCTCCAACACCAGCCATGCTGACTGCAGATGGAAGCTACAACCAGTTATTTGAAGTATTCCCTCCTATGGAGCTTAAATATGCCTCATTTCCCGCACATATCTGTGATTGGCCAGTTTTGAAAAAAACTAAGCTGAAAGCACACCTGCTTAGCAATGGGTAAACTTCCATTGATATGTATGTGTGTGTAGAAAGTGCATGGTCGTGAAATGCTGTCATGGGTTAGTGGTTCAGTACTGTGATTATGGTGCACAGTATCCCGGGTTCGAGCCCTGTCATTGCTTTTTATTTTACTACTGGACAGACCGGCTAGGAGGTGTGGCTGTGTTTAGCCGACTTTGCTTAGCTTTGCCCGATGTTTCTCGATGTTGCTCAACGTTGTGCTGGTTTTCGCGGTGCGCAGCTATGCGCAAACTCATTTCGCAATTTGGCCTGATGCGCAACGTCACGCAAACCATGCTCTGTTTGCGCTTGTTGGCACACTGCGCACCTAAGCGCAGAGCGTTTAAGCTAGTTAACGCATTGCTCAGCTATGAGCAATTACATTTAAATATTCTTAATACTGGTTAACTTTGCTTAGCAGTGTTTCACATTACTTAAGATACATTACTTATGCATCCATCACTATGCATAACCATTTCACATTCTTAGATATATATATATATATATATATATATATATATATATATATATATATATATATATATATATATATATATATATATAAAATTCATTCACTACTACGTAAGCCATTTCAATGCTTTTTACAAAAATTTCAATGTTAAATGTCAGGAATTATTTTTAAGTACAGATTTCCTACTAAAAATAGAAGGGAGAGTGGTGGGACTCGAACATGGAATGCCTCCTCTTTGTACGAAGGTTCTGTCACTGCGCTATCGCTATTTTCCTTAATTTGCATATTTTTTTCTTGTTATCCTCTTCGGTGTCTATGCTGCTGACTGTAGCTAAGCAATGGGCAAACCCACACAAACATGGGCAAATACGGGCAGCTATATCGGGAATATTAAAAAAAATAAATAAAAGTTTTACATTTTATAATTGTACAGGGGTTTAGAATGTGGGGAGTGTAGTGTTGGGTATGTACACATTTGAGCGGACTCGCTCATGTAAGTTAACATTTCCCAATTGAGACACTTGCAGGGGAGTGGATTTTTGGACTGCTCGACAATCCGACATGCCCCCTGCACTTGTGCATGCTCCATGTTAGCCTTAGAGTTGAGGCAGCATGCCCTCATGAATATACATGGCTCGCTGCCGTCTTCTCTTAGACTGCAGTTTCCATGTAAGACTAACTTAGTCTTACACAAAAGGTTAGTGAATCCTGGGGAACTTGTTTAAAAACCCAAATGTAACAAAAAGGCTAGAAGTGCTATCCCTTTATTCAGAAACTTATAGACAACGTAGGGTGACCTATGCCTTGAATACAATTTCATTAGGGACACAGTGGTTTTGGATCTCTTATATCTCCACAAATCACATATTTCCAGAAATACCTGAACCAGAGATCTAAATGTTCACCAGCTGAAAAAAATGGTGCCAAAATTGTTTCACATAGCTTACTTGACCAACACCTCCCCTCCTCTGAAATAGACTCTCGCTGAAAATTTGCAGTGTGGTATAGTATCTTCCTTTAAACAGGACCTGGATGATTGATGGTTATATACAAACTACCCTGAGCTTGACTGCCCTAACTCTGCTTAGCAGAGGAGGTATGGTTCAAGACTGGATACCAGCAAGGTATAGATAATCACAAGGCTCATTTGCTTTGCATTTCCTATGGATCCTATGAACATGTTAAAATCAAAACTTTTAACTTTTAGTTGTCTAGTGTAATTAAAGAATAACTTTTTATTATGTTTAACTTTTTTGTGATTTAGTTGACTTAGCTCTAGAAGACTTTATAAAAATAAACAGATGCTGCACTTCATTTAGTCTGAATTTGTTTTCAAGCCTATGGTATTTTTGAATGCTAACTAGCACGTCTTCTTTCTATTGCATATTTATTTAACTGTGTATTTGTGTGTTTATTGATGCAGAAATCAACAGTATCATATAAAATATTGGCAGTATCCTGAATATACTTATTTGGGTCACTGAGAATACTATTCTACTTGTTTTTATGTGTATTTCATTCTTTGCAACATAATTTCCATTGCTAACATCCAGGAAGGATAACTTATTTATGAAAGAGAATTAAAAACAGTTGTTCATAGGTTTATAGGTAGGTACTAGGCTATCTGCCCGAAGGCATTTATAAGCCTAGCCGGAATGTGTTGGCTTTCGCTGCCTCCTTAGATTAGTTCCCTGTGCCTCTGTCCAGCAGAGCAACTGAAGTGATCCCCGGGGTAAACGTTCTGTTTCCCATCCACTCGTCAAGGTTTCTCTTGAAGAGGGTTAACGAGGAGCTCTGCCTAATGTAGATTGGAATCTTGTTCCAGAGCATGGGAAGTCTCTGGTACAGGAATCTATCCCTCCAGCACGTCCTATTTATTGTTGTGGTGAGGTTTAGATCCCTGGAGCTTGTGGCTCAAGGAGATATGGTTTTCTTTAGTTGGAGCATGTCCATCAATTCTGGATTGGACATGGCCTTGTATGTCAGGCAGAGATCACCTCTGAGTAGGCGGTATGCAACCGAGTACAGCTGGAGTTTCTTCAGTCAAGCTGCATAGGGCATCTGATTGAGGCCATTGATGCTCTTGGTGAGGTACTTCTGTGATCTTTCCAGTTGTTGCAGGTGTCTTGTAAGGTACATCCCAAATGGGGCATTGTACTCTATGATGGGTCTGATGAGTGATGCATAGAGGGGCCCAATGACCTCTTTCGATCTGGATGCAAACCCTTTTGTGATTAGATGGGCCACATAGAAGGATTTTCTAACCACTTTGGCAATGCGATTATCAAAGGAGAAGTTACTATCTACTTGGGTCCCCAGATCCCTTACTACAGCTTCCGTATTTAGGGGGCTACCACCTATGTGATAGTTTGTGGGCACTTTGTTTTTTCCAAAGGGGATGACTATGCACTTTTTGGCATTTAGCTTGAGGCCATGGTTTTGACACCAGGTATCTGTCTCAGTGAGACCCTTTTGGAGGATGTCTGTGTCAGCCGGAGAGTCAATTATAGCCCCTAGTTTGCAGTCATCTGTGAACTTGATCAGGCATAGTCCTCCTGTGCTTGCCTGTACCTCTGTGGGTTCTGTCCGTGAGCCAGTTGGCAACCCATCTCATGACATAGGGGTTTATGTTCAGGCTGGTGAACTTATCTATAAGACCTGAGTGGGGAATGGTGTCGAAGGCCTTTGCGAGGTCTAGGTAGGCTGTGTGGACCACCTTTCTTTCGTCTATAGCCGTGGTAACTGTCTCAAAGAAGTCCACCAGGTTTAGGAGGCATGATCTCCCTTAAAAACGTTGAACTGGGTAGGGTCCAGTGTTTGGAGGTTCCCAATGTCTCTATTAATGAGACATTGGGAACACTATAGTATTTGTGAGTGCAAGCCTTTTGAATTTATTTTGCTTTTTTCTGTACACTAGGAATAATAAAAATACCAATATAGTTTTCCTGTTGCTTAAATCTCTTAGTAATAGTAATTTCACACTCATGTGTTTGTCGAAAATTATTCTGAAGTCAGTCTAGAAATAACAGCATATTTGTTTTATGTTGCTAACAACTACTTGTCTTTCCCATTATGGTGATATCTGTTTTAATGCATAATGTATAAAATTTGGTTTCTAAATCCCATTATCATGTAGTAGTGTGACACAAACTACAGATATGAACTTGAGTTATATTACAAACCTTTTAACATATTTATTTACTACAAGATGGTTTATACTTTCTTTCTAGACAGAGGAGCATGTTACTTGACATTTTCATATATTGCAAATATTAAGTCTTATTTGCAAAGTGTAAATGGATTAAGAATAATCATTGTGACAAAGATATTTTGTTAAAAGAAATCCACCATTTTACCATACTTGTTTGCTTTGGTAACTCAGAGGACATCTATCTCTCCTTCCTGGAATGAAAGAGAAAACAATATACTGCCGCAGATCCAGACATATTTTAAATTAATTTTGAAAAAAAAAACTCAGTTATGGCAATAGAACAAGTGGGATAACAAAAAGTTATATGGAACAACGGATCATTTGCTGCTAAGTAAAGCCATGATAGAGAATTGCAAAAGGTGAAGAATAGCATGTATAGATTGCAAAAAAGCATTTCACAGATCCCATATTCATGGATAAAGGAATGCTTACAGATATGTAAGATACACTTTACACTAATCAATTACATTACAGTGACCATGAAATAGCGGCAAACCACTTTGCAGCTAAGCCATGAAGAATGTCTAATTATAATCCCAGGAATAAAACCTCAAATGAGGGTTATTACAGGGTGATTCATGTGACTCCTGCTATGTTGTCTTGCCTTTAATACACTAAGATGCTTACTTAACAGACTGGCACCCAGAAGACATCCTTAATCAAAGACTTAACATCTACTTTAAGCAGATCTCTTATAGTTCATCAAATGAATTGAAAGCACAACTGCAAGTGGTTAAAACTTTCTCGGATTATATAAGAATGTCAGTTGGTCTTGATAAATATGCACAAGCAAGATTTAAAAACAGAAAAGCTACAGTACCAAGAAAATATCTGTCTATGACAGGAATGTGATGTAAAGGAACTTAAGTAAGAGGGAGTATATATATGGATTCACTTCAGAAGCCTGAAATATCACAAGCCTGAATTTCATAAGCAGGAAGACCAAAAGCCTGAAAATTCAAAATCCTGAAAGCTCAAAAACCTGAATCCCAAAAGACTGAAAATATACAGAACACAAAGAATAACAATATTTCAGTACAAGGACACAAAAAAACACATACAAGACAAAGGATAGAACTTTTCACCAAGTATGAGCAGGGGGGGGGCAAGCCCCCTGCACCCCCCATGTGGGGGCTGTGCCCCCCACACCCCCTGATAATTAAATATATCAGCTCCAAGATTGCACTTCACAGAAAAAAATGGCAAACATACCATCACATGTTTCATGACTGCCTGTTGTAACCTTAGTAATGTTCCCTTTTAACTTGCTATACTACAACACAACTCATGAAAGTGTAGTGAAGTGCAGTATTGGAGTTGATGTATTTAAGTAGCAGGGGGTATGGGGGGTGCAGCCCCCATCATGGGTGGGTGCAGGGGTGCTTGCCCCCCCCCCCCGCTTATATTTGGTGGAATGCAATCTGGTCTGTGTTGTCTTCAGTCAGTATATGTATCCTATGTGTTTTCAGTCTTATGTGATTCTCTTCCGGCTTATGAAATTCAGGCTTGTGATATTTCGTGTGTGTGTGTGTGTGTGTGTGTGTGTGTGTGTGTGTGTGTGTGTGTGTGTGTGTGTGTATGTGTGTGCGTGTATAAGTTTACTATCAAAATTTGTAATATTACTTACTTGAAATTAATATAGTAGATTTCTTTATGTCAAATTTTAAAAATCATGACCTGTATTTGTCTGAAGTAATATAAACGAAAGTAATGATTTGATTCGTTACTAGGGTTTCCGCTTTATGCAAAATGACTTTAATGATTCATTGAGTCACAATTGACGTTTTGATGTACAATCAAAGCAAGACGTGTTTAAACAGAGCATGGCAGTGAGTATAGAATACACACAAATCATTCATCTTCATTGGTTTGAGTTAACAGTGTTGGAAAACAGTTCAAAGATTCATAAAGTGGGTAATTAAACCTAATACCATTTTCAGATTCCCCTAACAGTTTACAGGTATGAGTTACTTCAGTTAAAATTTATGGAACATAGTGTGACGGTAGTGGTGCTGCGGTAGCGTTGTCGCCTTACAGCAAGACGTTGTCACGATCGATTCTCAGCTAGAGTGTCCTCTGTGTGGAGGCATGTGTGAATGGGTGTGCCTTCTTTGAAGGTTGTGCGTCAGGGCTGGTAACTCAGCACGTAAAAATCCACTACCAAACATTAGCGGACCGGAGTTCCGCTGTGGCGACCCCTAACCGAGATAAGGCGAAAGACACAACAAAGTGCGATATGGATTCTGAGATTATATATTTTATGCCTGGTACAGTTGGAAGAATTTACAAGACCATTTTGCCTCAGAAAGGATGTAAATTATTATGTATTGAAGGTTATCAGTATTATCTTAAGAAGTGTAATGAGCAAAGCAATTACTGGTGTTGTATTAAAAAATGTAAAGAAAAGTGCAAAGGCAGATGTGTAACAATTTCAGCTATTAGCTGTGAACAGAGTACACGTCATTTTCATGCATCATACCATTCAAAGTTGATGTATGTAAAGCTCATGGAAGAAATTAAAAGTTGTGCTGAACCTAAATCTTGTGAAGATCTGTGCAAAACTGTATTTGAAGTTTTAGCAAATACATCCACATGTGTAGTTAATAGTTTATCAAATAGTTGTGCCCTTAAGCAGACTGTTAGAGTAAGTAGAAAAAAAAGAAACTAATAGCCAATATAAGTTGTTTATGAGAACTGAAAGGTGATACACTGCCATTAAAAATGGTCATTTCATTATTGAGCATACAGCATTGAATGATACTTGTCCCAATAGTGTAACTATAACCGCTGAAGGAAACTTGCGTATGTTATGCTCTGCCAATTTTATTCTTGTAAATGGAAAGTACCCTATTAAACAAAGGACAGTAAGCAAGTATATAGTATGCATTGTAATTTAAAAGGTGCTTTCACTTGAAATATTATACATGTTGTACATGGGATACATGGGGAGCCTGTTCCATAGACGGGGTAGTCTCTGGGATACATACCTGTCCCTCCAGTAGGTACTATTTATATCATAGGCAAGGTTTAAGTCTTTAGAATAGGCAATTCTGATGCTGTTTGTTTTGTAGATATGCAGGCGGTCCATCAGAGTGGGGTCTGACAATGCCTAGTATGCCAGGCATAGAGCTCCTCTCAAAAGCTTGTAGGAGACATAATACAGGGATAGGGCCATGAGGTAGTCTGGATAGGACATTTTACGTATGCCCTGTATTCTTTTAGTGAGGAACCTCTGTGGACATTCCAGTTGTTGGATCTGCCATGTTAGGTATATACCAAAGTGGGCATTGTACTCAATGATAGGTCTGATGAATGCCAAATACAGTGGAACAATGACTTCCTTGGACTTTAATGCCATACCTTTGTTTATAAGTTGTGCAACATAGAATGATTTCCTCACTACTGTAGACACATGATGGTCAAAGGCTAGATTACTATCTATGTGTGTCCCTAAGTCACTGACTACCAGGTCAGCTCTAAAGGGTGTGTTGTAATATGATAGTTACCAGGAGTGGATGATATCCCAAAGGATACTATTATGCATTCCTTGGCATTTAGTTTTAGTGTTTGGCTCTGACACCAGTTGTTTGCTTGTGTCAGCCCTTCCTGGAGAACATTTGTGTCAGAATGGGATTCAATGACAGCTCCTAATTTGCAATCATCTGCAAATTTAGTCAACCAGAGGCCATTGACAGTGGCCGTGACTTCTGAGAAGTAAATGCCAAAAAGGAGCGGCCCAAGGACTAATCCCTGAGGGACTGTACTTGTGACTGGCCTCTTTGTAGCAGTGGACTCCCCAATTCTAACTTCCTGGGTCCTGTCTTTGAGCCAGTTGATTATCCACTGGATGACATACGTGTTTATACCTAACCTCTTGAGTTTGTCAACAATGCCTGTGTGGGGTATTGTGTCAAATGCCTTGGCCAGGTAAAGGTAGGCAGTGTGAAACATTTTTCCCTCATCCATTGCTTTGGTTACCTTCTCAAAGAAGTCCACCAGGTTAAGTAGACATAATCTGCACTTGATGAAACCAAACTGGGTTGGGTCCAGTGTCTAGCATTTCCATGATAATTCTTTCAGTGGCTTTACATATAAGACTAGTGAGACTTATAGCTCTGTAGAATGGTGTAGCCTTCAATTAAGTATGATTCGAAATGATTTTGAAAAAGAAGACATGAACTGTAATAAGCAGAATTTGCTGAATAGTCTTGCTAATGTATGTTGGTTCCATTTGTGTCAAATAGTGTGGAGAGAAGTATAGAGATTGCATTTGGTGTCAGAATTTGTCAGTAATACACGTTTTGATATGTTATGTATGCAGATTCCTTCATTAGCTTTCTTGCCACCCAGTAGAACTTTGGCAAAATTTACAGAGCTGGAGAATGACATGCCAGAAATAGGTAAGCCGTTATGTATTTTTTTAAGAACATTACATTACAGGAAAGCCAAGAAGGTATGGCATATGTAGTGCTACCTCCAAAAGGATACCACCACTTATTGAAATATTTTTGGAATCAGTGGCAGTGTACTTTAGGGTGAAATTCTGTAGAAGGATTGCACAGACAATTACATAGCTTACTGGGTAAGCAGAAATTGTATGTTAGATGTATTGTATGCTATACAGCTGGAGCAGAATCATAAAGAAGATTTAATGAGCAGACCTCTCTGTGGGTTACCTACATCTCCTAAAAGAAAATGTTTACTTGATAAACAGACAATGTTTAAATGAATGTTATCCAGAACAGAGGGGTTAACGGCATGTGGGTTCATTAAATTAGTTGCTCAGTTTTGTTCATTCTAATCTTTGGCGCAGAAATATGTTCATGGACTGTTTGCTTTCAGTCATAACTTACATATTTTGGATGGCAGTATGTAGTCTATGAGAATACTGCATAACTTGCAAAAGGTACTTATTCAATTTCTACATGCAACTGGGTGCTTTCTTGTATTTTCACATTTCACTGTATGCTTGACATGTAAATGAGCCTCTGCTTTTCTATGATGGTATTGGCCAACAGCCGTATTCTATATCAGTATGTCTGTAATATATATTTACATTGTAAATGTCTTTTTTTTAACTTGCTTTGCAGAACTGAAGGCAGAATTGCAAGCCTTAAGATGAAAATTATCTAATGATAGAGTTTATAAAAGCAGCATGCATACTGCGCTAAGGTAACATTTCCAGTAACGTTTATGACATAAACATTCTAACAGATGAAGGATATCATTTTAAGAAATAAAAGTAACAGGTTAACATCATTCGTGTTAATGTAGACTACATCAGAGGCCTAGGGGATAAACCTGGAGTAGCTTTTGTACGTTTTGCTGATCAAACCACAGCCATTATGTATGTCAAGAACAGTCCTTTACACCTGCTCTGATAAACTGTGAAACATTTGTCAGCTCCGAGAATTTGAGAAGGAAGTCCTCTTAATTTTGGCAAGCGTTATTGAGAGTTGCTAAACAGCATACTTCTCAACCTCTTAGTCCAAGAAATCTGAGCAAACCCTGTCATAATGAGGGGACAACGGTCCAAAAATAAGGAAAGATTTTAAATACTACTCTTACAGAATTAAAAAGTAGCTAGAATAGCAGGGTTTGTGTTCAAATGCATTTTTTAAATGATATGACGTTTGAAACTCAAATGTATGTCATTATTTAGTCATTTCATTCCTTAGATCATCCCAGTGCTTTGCCCCCAAAAAACCCCACAAGTTTTATGAGGAATGGACAAAGATTTTGAGGCAAAAATCCAGACATTCTAAAAAAATCTGGACAGTTAAGAGGTATGCTAAACAGTGGTAAAGGCAGTGAGGGTAAAGTCAATTTTACTTTTGTGAAGAAACTGAACTGACAAATATCCTTTTATTGTGTAAATCACTTAATTTACTTTCTGCAGAGCACAAGTTTAAGCACATCTGATGCATTTGATGTTACATAGATTGGATGCACCATGGGGAGAATTAAACAAACAAAAAAAAACACGGAATGGTGAAAGTTAATACTTTACTTGTATTCAAATTATTCAAACTCTTTAAAATGGTAGCTGTCACCTACATTATTTTCAACTATCATAAATTAGGTAATATGATTTGACTAAATAATTCAAAAATATTTTTACTTTCAACTTTATCATAGTAACCTATATGTCTATATATATATATATATATATATATATATATATATATATATATATATATATATATATATATATATATGGAAATTAATGAAGGATCATCAATAGAACATGAACAAATGTGATCAAGCTCAGCAAGGAATACTTCATAGATTCATAGGTTCATAGGTTCGTAAGTTGGTACTAGGCTATCAGCCCTATGGCCTATACAAGCTTAGCCATAACAATTCCCTGGATATTTCTTCCCACCAGATTTACTTCCCTGGACCCCTGTCCAGCAGGGTGACTGACGTGATCCCTAGGGTGAATTTCCTACCTCCCATCCTATCATCAAGGTTCCTTTTGAAGAGGGCCAAAGAGGCACTCTGCTTGACATGTATGGACAGTCTATTCCAGAGTCTGGGGAGTCTCTGGGTCAGGAACCTATCCCTCCAACATGTTTTTTTCATTGTGATGACAAGGTTTAGATCCCTGGAGCATGTGTCTCTGAGGGATTGGGATTTCTTTAAGTGTAGCATGTCCAACAGCTCTGGGTTTGACATGGCCTTGAGTTAAGCAGAGATCACTTCTGAGTTGACAATATGTGACAGAGTATAGGTGGAGTTTTTTTTAGACAGTCAGCATAGGGCATCTGCTTTAGGCCTGTGATTCTTTATGCTTCTTCAAGCTATAAACCAATTTGTTCTTCTGCTTTAATTTTACACTTTTGTAGTGGCTGACTAACTAAAAAGGTTATTGGAGCACTTGGACAGGAAACAAAGAAAAATGCTTCACACTTATCAAATCTATCCATCCATCCATCCATCCATCCATCCATCCATCCATCCATCCATCCATAACTCCTTTTTTCATTTTGCACATGGGGGTCAGGGTTGTCAAATCACATATGAAAAATAGTGTACACTGAGATTATGTATTCCTCACACTGAAGGATTTATGGGCCTCCTCGAAACTGTTTATATGTATAGATCTGCAGTCATAGGACAGCATACATCATATATGCTGACCTCATCAAATCCAAAGTGAATGTTTTAAAACATGACAGGAAGTCTAAGATGAACTCTTTGCATAGTTTAGTAGAAGCATGCTGATATCAAGTGGAAATGGAAACCAAATCAGAAGCAGAAAATAATTTGATAGCAAATGAATGTGCCAAAACATCAAAAGAAAGAATACAAGGCAAAGGATCAGGTGAAAAGGAAAGGTACATAAATCTCCTGGAACAACTTCATAAAGGCCCAGTGGCTTGGTGGGTGGGTACTACATTTATTTAAGTTAAAATAAAATAATAAAAAAAAACTTTTGATGAGTGAAAGTTCTTATTTTGCCCTCCTCATTGTGTTGCACCTGCATGCATAGCTACAAGAGACAAGAGCCTTAATCCTCTTCACCAGATAAAACTATTAATAAGATCGATGCATGGATAAGTTAGGTAGGAAATATCTACATGTAAAAAAAAAAACAAAGAGAGAAAAGACTATGTCAAAGCTTTTACTTAATCCTGTTCTATGCAAACCGCCATTATGTCAATGTCATCAGAACATGACTTAGGGTTAGGTGAGCTCATGTCCTAAATAAGGCCCATTCTTCATTCTCACTTCTTCTTGAATATATTTCAGAAATTTGCACAAATCACATGCTTTTGAGATTCTAATGAGAAATTATTTGTGTGCCTATTTCATTGGCCACTAGAAAACAGAAAATGTGTTCATTAACAGGCCACTCATCAGGCCTGGCAATTGAAATGGTGCTGGGACAGTATTGAAAACATTTAAATTTATTCATATCATTGTTAGCATTGATTAACTCACTCTAAATTTGTGCCCTGAGTATTGGTTGCAGTGTCTAAGAAGAAAACTTGTTCATTTAATGTCCTATATGGGATTATCTCTGAAATGGCTAAAACTATGGGTACCCGAGGTACAAGAGTTTCAGAACATTTTATTTCATAATAGATTTGTTAATAATTTGTTTTTTATTATTGAAGGGGAATTTGATAGCACTATTTTTTTGAAACACCTAAATGAAACTTCTATTTTTTTGTCATTTATGTTGGGAGACACTGGACCATAAAGTTAGTTTTTTGGACATACAGTTGACTTGGGATGAAGTCAATATGTGTTTTGACAGTAGTATTCATAGAGAAAACACTTTTCTAATAGTTACTTGCATTGTCTTAGTAATCATCCATGGTATATGAGACACAATATCCCTAGGGGTTAATATATTAGAGCCACAGATAATCGAAGTAAGTGGTGTAGAAAAGACCATACACTGTAAGAATACAGCACAGAGAGCCCAACGAATTACAGGACACTGGTTTATTCAATTATAAAGGGATTCCCAATATTATTCTAGCATGTCCAAAGGTCAGTTGTCAATCTCCTCTCCGGTTCAGCTGGTGAATCTGGGAATCTTGAGGCAATGTTACAACTGCCTCATGTACACAGACAACCCTCTCCTCCTCCCAACAAATTCCAACACATGTGAGAGATGCAACCATATAGCCAAACTGGAGGCTAAGCTCCCTCAACTCAGTACTGGCATAACCAGTCAGGAGGAGAAGGAAACCACACTCACTAGAATTCCAGTCTCACATAGACCTACCACGACAGCAAACCAGACACATAATCACACAAAAACATACTCGGAGGCTCTAAATAAAGATCTGCCTAAGCAGCAGAGACCTCCAAAGCAGACACTCAAGCAACCGCTACCCCAAAACAAAACACGTGCAACACATATCTTACAAAGCCAGTGTGCCGAACAGTCACAGCCCTTAAGACTAAACAACACACCTGATACACTTGTAATAGGTGACTCTATCGTCAGACACACTGACGTCCCGCTCACCAGGCTGAACAAGGAGAGGGTCATGGTGAGCAGCCTGTTGGGCGCTAGGATCCGCCACATAACACACGCACTCAGGTCACTCCAAGGCAAGTACAAATATGACTCAGTCATTGTCCATGCTGGTGTGAATGACCTGAGACATACCTCCCTGGACTACATGAAAAGAGACATAGAGGAGCTCTCTGAGCATGTAGCCCAGGCCGGTATGACCCTGACCTTGAGTAGCATCTTACCCTCACCAAGAATGATGCCACAATATGAAGACAAGATGATCAATTTCAACAATTGGCTTAAGTACTGGTGTCATCCAAAGGGGATCCAATGCCTGTCAGCTTGGGATGATATGCTTGACAAGCCACGATGCTTCGCTAGGGATGGCTTGCACCTGTCACCCCTGGGCTTTTGGATATTGGCAAAGGCTCTTGCTACCCCCATAGTGCCTTTTTTAGGCAAGGCTCAAAAGACAAAACAACCTCCATAGGTATCACAAGGGATAAGAAACTAAGAGTAATGCTACTCAACGCCAGAACTCTAAACCTCAAGATGCATGCACTCGAAACTCTCCTTAGAATGGAGAACATCGATATCTATGGAGTAACAGAAACCTGGTTCAGGGCTCCCGAGAGCACCCCAGCACTACCAGGTTATACCTCATACCATGCTTTTCGGCCCCAAAACTTGGACCGAACCACAAAAGGAGGGGGAGTATCGATATTCATCAAAGATACCCACACCTCCAGGTTGGTGGCAAACCACGAAGCATCAGAGACTATCCATGTGCAACTAACAGTGGGTAAAACTGCCTTCCAGTTTATAGCCTGCTACAGACCACCCTCCCAAACCCAGGAACCCCACTCGGCCTTCCTGAGAACACTGGAAAATATGAAGGTCTCTCCAAACACCATTATATTGGGCGACTTCAACTACCCAAACATAGACTGGGAGCATTACTCTAGCTCCAATACCCTAGCCCAAAAATTCCTAGAATTTATAAACTCAAATGCTATGGAACAACTTGTTACCACTCCCACAAGAGGGGAAAACATACTGGACCTGATCATCACCAACATGGGGACTCTATGCTCCAGACCAGAAGTGTATCCCTCACTGGTAAGATCAGACCATAAACTAATCTCACTGGATATTCACATCCCGACCCCACCCCCTGCCCAGAAAACCACAGTGAAAAACTTCTCTAAAGCAAATTTCACACTCCTCAAAACTGAGGTGGAATCCTTCAAAGCCCCCGGCCTGTGGAAAATACGGCCCAGACCGCAGAATCCTTTATAAACGCATTCTATGAACACCTTCAGGAATGCATGGATCATGCAATCCCAAATAAAACCAAGACCCAATCCTCCAAAGGCAGACGTCCTGTCTGGTGGACCCCAGCCATAAACAAACTATACAATAGAAGGAGGAAGCTACTAAATGATAGAGCAAAATCCCAAAAAGGGAAGGCATCACTGATCAGTATTAGCAAAAAACTGCGGGCACTCATAAAATTGTCTAAGGCCAGCTTCGAGAGAAAAATTGCACAGGACACTAAGGATAATCACAAGGCTTTCTTTAGTTATGTTAGGAACCCGGGTGTTAATTCCCAGATATGCTCAGAATTAGTCCAAAATGACAAAAAATACACCGAACCCACAGACATTGCCAACATCCTAGCTGACAGGTTCAGCACAAACTCCACCCCCCCTCCCCACCAAAAGGGCAAATATCTATCCCAGCAGAGTGCTGCCCCCCTGACATCTCAGATGCTCAGGTAAGAGCCGCCCTCTCCAAAGCAAAAAACACAGCATCAATGGGACCAAAAGGTGTCCCGGGCTGCATCCTACATGAACTCCAAGAAGAGCTAAACCCAAACATAAAACTACTATTCATTCTCAGCCTTACTACAGGATATGTGCCCAAAGAGTGGCATACAGCAACAGTGGTCCCTCTCCATAAAGGTGGTGCCTCAACGGATCCTGGAAACTATCGCCCCATAAGCCTGACTAGCTTGGTCTGCAAAGCTGTGGAAAGGATCATCATGGACCTCATAAATAAAGATATTGGGGACCTACAGACACTGGATCCTACCCAGTTCGGCTTTGTTAAGGGCAGATCCTGCCTTTTAAACCTGGTTGATTTCTTTGAAACAGTCACCAAGGCCATTGACGAGGGGAAGGTGGTCCACACAGCCTACCTGGACCTCACAAAAGCCTTCGATACAATACCCCACTTGGGCATTATAGATAAGCTCACCAGCTTAAATATAAACCCCTATGTCACTAGATGGATTGCAAACTGGCTCAAGGACAGAACCCACATGGTTAGAATTGCTTGAGCCATGTCAGACTCCAAACCAGTTACAAGTGGTGTCCCACAAGGCTCAGTCCTGGGACCTCTCTTGTTCGGTATATATTTCTCGGAGGTACAGGCCAACACGGAAGGACTGTGGCTCACCAAGTTCGCAGATGACTGCAAACTGGGCACCATAATTGACTCTCCAGCCGACACAAGCATCCTCCAAAAGGGCCTCATAGAAACAGACAACTGGTGCCAGAGCCATGGCCTCAAGCTAAATGCCAAAAAGTGTATAGTCATCCCCTTTGGCAAAAACAAAGTGCCCACAAATTACCACATAGGTGGTAATCCATTAAGTACAGAAGAAGTAATTAGAGACCTGCGGACCCAAGTTGATAGCAATCTCTCATTTGACAACCACGTGGCCAAAGTGGTTAGAAAAACATTTTATATAGCCCACCTAATCATGAAGGGATTCAAATCTAGATCGGGGAGGTCATCGTGCCTCTTTACTCATCCCTCATCAGGCCCATAATTGAGTACAATGCCCCTTTTGGGATGTACCTTGCCAGACACCTGTAGCAACTGGAAAGACCCCAAAAGTACCTCACCAAGAGGATCAAAGGGCTCAAACAGATGCCATATGCTGCCCGGTTAAAGAAACTCCAGCTCTACTCAGTGGCATACCGCCTGTTCAGAGACGATCTGTGTCTGAGGTATAAAGCCATGTCCAACCCAGAATTAATGGACATGCTGCACCTCAGAAAATCCAAATCCCATTGAGCTACGCGCTCGAGAGACTTGAACCTCAGCACTGAAATAAATAGGACATGCTGGAGGGACAGATTCATAACCCAGAGGCTCCCTTCACTCTGGAACAAAATCCCAGTCCAGGTTAGGCAGAGTCCCTCATTGACTCTCTTCAAGAGGAATCTTGATGAGTGGATGGGAGATCGTAGGTTTACCCCGGGTATCACTTCTGTGTCACTGTTAGACAGAGGCACAGTATACTAACCTCGAAAAAGGGCATAGCAAAATAAATTTAAAATGGGTGGCGAAAGCCAAACACATTCTGGCTAGGCTTATAAATGCCCTAGGACAGATAGCGTAGTATGAACCTATGAACCTATGAACCTATGACAGCACTCCATAAACTAAAATATAAACTCTTATATCCACAGGTACATTTTCGTATGTACAGACTTCCTCAGATGCATAGATGAATGTATCGCGCAAGCAGCAATTTAAATACTTCTAAATAAATAAATAAATGATGCCCCTCCAATCACAGTGCAACTAATTAAAATGTCAAATTGTGACAAAATAGAATGGGACAGAATAAAAAGTATCACATAAAAATCATGTAACATATAAATAAATACACATTTAAAACATTTAAAACACAACATTTTATACTTAAAACAGTGGTTAAAATTCTGTGTGTATATAAAAAAAAGTAATACAGTCCCTAAAATCTTTTTACAATGGTAAACACCCTCTAGTGGTCATTCTGAGAAAATTCAACAGTTAAAACAGTTACCTTAATTTAAAATTATGTGTATAAAAATTTTTTTTTGTATTCTCATGAGTGAATTGCTAAAATGATGTTGTTATAACCTGGCAGCACATAATTTTAAAACTGGAGCTAAAGAAATAACTTCATTTAATCCTGGGTGCTTGTTAGCTTCCAGTAATATCTGCCAGAATACCTCCCTGTACTTGATCGTAGTTTCCCAGGGTCCTCCTCTCGGGCCCTTAGCTATTTCTTCCACCACAAAAAATGAAAAGGTGGTTCCTACACAGGTGAGTGTGTGTTTATAAAGGACGTTTCTGGTGTTGTTAGTATGAATGTCATTCATATGTTCACACATTCTTTCTTTAATTTTCTCTCAGTTTTCCCTATGGAGACGGCAGTACATTGACTGCACAAAGCAATATATACCATAAGAGTGACATGAACTATGTACATTGCTCGAAAAATCTAATTCCCTAGCTGTTAAAAAAGTGTTTCTCTGTTGACAATGTATCTGCACTGCAGACAAGTTCCACATTTAAAGGTACCAGTAGTTCTGCTATTCATCCTAATTGTACCACTATGCTCAAGATAATCTTTTACATTAGGACCCTTACTGTAAATAATTTTAAAAGGGGTGTCAAAAATGGGACTCAAATCCAACAGTTGAGAGAATTTGTGCCATTCTTTTTCCAAAATGTCCCTAATAACCTTGGAGGCCCCATTAAATTCAGTAATAAATGCTTTGACAAGAGATGGCTCTATATCAGTGTGCTTGTCAGCATCCTACATGTCTGTGTTAATGTTCACAGTATTAAGATCCTCACCTAAACAAGGCTTAAATCTACCCTACCAACCACTACTTCTTCAAATGCCATTTTAACCATCTCAGTGGGATATCCATGATCACAAAACATGTGGGATAAGGTTCTACACTCATCAAGGAATTTTGCATCATGTGAACACATCTTACAAATGCGGACAGACTGTCCCTTAACAACACCAAACTTCTGGTGGTAAGGATGTAAACTATTAAAATGAAGAAGTGAATTTGAGTAGGTAGGTTTTCTATATAATCTGGACTTGACCCCCCCCCCTCCAAACTTCTCAGTTGTGACATCCAAATAGTTTATTGGTGTCATGTTGATGTATAAACTGTAATAAAGTAGTAGTGCCAGAGATATACTCAAAATATTCTGTCAATTTATCTTCAGTATCTACCCAAAAAACTATTATGTCAGCCAAAAAATGTTTGTAGAGAGTCCAACACTCATTATAAGGTGAATTAAAAATATATTAGTGCCTCACGTATGACTAGTAGAGATGATGTTTTTGAACAGGAAGTTGATTCTATTACTAGTATTTTTTTACATAGAGGTTAGCCACTAAGTCTATTGTGAAAAATGGCTAAGGAAATACATGAGAAGAGAGATACTTTTCCCCCTATTTTGTTTAAATGTTTTGTAAATAAATCTAATAAATCTGACAAAGGAGCTAATTATAACATCCTTCATTGTAGTATAGACATGTCTGTGAATACTTTAAACATCAAAAATATTATTAGTTACAATTGGTGAATTATTAATAGTAATATGAGAGAGTTCAGTATAAAACATTTGTTGGAAAGATCTGACACTAAAGTAAAAATAACTTATGCTAACAAGAGCAAAGGGACTTATAAATGTAACAGTTGGTCTGTGTGTAGGTATATTCATGAGGGACCACATGTTATGTTGTCCAGTATATCTTGAGCAACATGTTGTCAATTTCCTGTGTTTTGAAATTGAAAAGTTTGATAAGGTAGTTTTACTATTTTATACGTTAATGTGCAAAATTATGATACATGTTTTTCAGTAGCCTTTGTTTTTAAAAAAAATGCTTGCACATGTATTTCTCCATCATGGGTGCAATTTATTTACCATGAAGTGAATTATTTATTTTATTTTTTTAATACATATTTCTGGTTTCTGTTTTCCAAGTCAAGCCTGTTGGCTATTGACTTATTGTTTTTTAATCTTATATCATTAAGGGAGTGTTTTATATTTACATATGTTTTTAAATAGTCTTATGTCTTTTTGTATGTTCTTTTTAATATATTGAAATTTTGTATTCCGACCACAGGTGGCAGTGTGGCAAAAGTAGGGAGTTATATTGTAGTATTTAAACAGGATGTGTTGAATGTGTTTATTTCCTGTTCTGAGGAAGTTGGTGAGGAGTCACCGACGAAAAGCTAAACAGAGACTTTGTGGCTTAAATAAACGTTGAGTACAAGTTTACTTAGTTGGTTTGGACATTTTTTACGGATTTTCAAATTTGGTGTGCAGATCCCTGGCTCCTCCTTGCGTAGCAGTTGGTTTTGTCTTTTTTATCGTTGAGTTGGATATCTTATACCATGCATTTTGCACACAGATTCAACTGTCAGTCTACGATGGGGTCATTTATATTGCATTATTTTCAGGTTGTGACTCATAGTATATTGGCATGACAACAAGACGATTACAAGACAGAATTAAAGAACATTTAAGTGCTATCAAATGATGTGATGTGAATAATGCTTTATTCAAACATTCTCTTGTTTGTAAAAATTTTAAAACATTTTGTTTTGCTGTTTTAAAACAGGTTTGTGTTGACAAAAGAAGGGGTGTTTGAAAAAACAGGTAGAAAAGAGAGAGGTTGTCTGGCAAATTAAAGTTAGTGCTGACACTCCACCTGGTTTAAATGAACACATAAATAATGTGTTTTTTAAGAGACAGGAAATTTGAGGATTAACATTTCTTTGTCAGGTTCATTGGAGTTAATAGAGATCTATGGGATTAATTTGTTAATTAATGCAAGTGTATTTAAATGTGTTGTTGTGTTCCTTTAGTTGAATTCTGAAGAACTTTTTTAATGAAAATGGATATTAAAATACACTACGCTAACCTGACTTTGTTCTTCCTTGCTGCTACTTGAGGGCTTTTTGGTTTGTGATTTCTTACTAAGCCCTTATGGTAAACTCATACACTTTCCAAATGTGAATATTGCCTTGGACTGAAAAATAAAATAGCAGTCACTCACTTACAGCATTCAACTCTGTAAACAGTTTATAAAAGCTAATTCAAACTATTCTAAATGTGACAGAAATTTTGCAAAATCAGCTGCCTGCAGTATTGTAATGATCTACAATTATCATATACATGAAAATGAATCTGCTTGACTAACAGAACTACTTATCAAAAAGAAATTACGCAACGCAGTTGACTGGAGAGGATGGCTTTTGCAACTAGCTTACACAGCTGTACAGCAAAGAATTATGGGTAGAAAGATAATGTAAGATGCTTGAAACACTGGCGTAGTAAGTCCTCTTTGAGATGAAAATGCAGATCAGAAATATGTATCAGTCACAGATCTAAGTCTATGAGCAAGGCCAAAGGCAGCGCAGAACTTTGTTACATAATTTTGGCAGGGATATTGATGTTCTAAATCCTCATCAGAGAAGCCACAAAATATGACACCTGTTATTATTAATTAATGTGCAGCCTCCTGCTTTAGAGTAGCAAATTTCAAGAGCATTAAGGGAGATTGAAGGACTAGTAGCTGACACTGTATGGTTGAGGATATCGGTACTGTGGTTTAGCTGTCATTCTACCACATGTATTTCTGGCAGTCAGTTGTTAATGTAGCATAGACTAGACAGCTTTTAAGTATTTTTTTTTTCAATAAAGTAAGAAATTGTAGTTTTATGTGCATTTTTATCTTTGGAATCTCCACCATGGTTAGTAAGCTATTTTCAGTCAATCTAGCACTGCTGTTGATTTTTTTTTAAAGAATCAGTTGATTTGTTTTATTAAGATTTATAATGGATTATTAGAGCATGTCATGTTTACTATCTGCATTGTTTATCTTGGCTCTGTTTTACCAATGTTGTTTATATATGCTCTTTTAAATAAGAAAACAGAGGTGATTCAGAGGGCTTGAGTGAAGTCTGGTATCTCACCTGTGACCCAGAGGCTGAAATGACTAACAAGAAACAGGGTAGAACAAGAACACTCTTCAATCTACCTGCTTAACTGACTGGCTTGTATTGCTCAGGCTCTGGATTGCATTGCATAAGTGGAAATTCCTTAAGATTCCACGAGCAGGATAAGTTATTTCTTACACTTATTTCACTGAACTGCACTTCTGAAACTCTTATAATTGTGATATACAGTTGATCTACTACATTTTGCACTGCTATAAAGCTTTGCTTATTGTTTCACTGCATTTATGTACTGTTTTATACTGTTAACATTACTTAACTGTAAACTGCTTTTTCATACTGAGAGTTGTATTTTCTGTTTGTGAGTGCTCTATCTGAGCTTTTCTGTGCATCTTTGATTGTCTGTTTACAGTTAAAAGCATTCTTGAGTCTGCTCCTTGATCTGTTAAAAACTTTCATTTAGTGGCTACAGCTAGGAAATGTAAAAGTGTGCATTAATATAATTGCATTTTTTATTTAAATTACTAAATTGCAAACTGCTTTTTCATACTGAGACTTGTATTTTCTCTTTGTGGGTGTTCTTTCTATGCTTTTAAAGTGAGGTTTCTGTGTTCTGCTCAGGTGGCATAATCTTGATAGAGGCCTGTTGTCTAGGCTGGTAGTTTTGTTTGAGTTTCCTGTGTTTCTGGCAGCCATTTACTGCTGATTGTCTTCATTATTATTGAGAGCAACAAGGCCTCCTGACCTTCTGTAGTATGAGTGATTGGTAATAGCAGGGGCTGAGTAGTAATCTGATCTTCCAACTCTTCCATTCTTACTGCTATATAAACCCTGTGTCTTATAAAGGTTCTGCGTGTATTGCTCAGGCTCTGGATTGCATTGCATAAGTGGAAATTCCTTAAGATTCCAAGAGCAGGATAAGTTATTTCTTACACTTATTTCACTGAACTGCACTACTGAAACACTTATAATTGTTTTATACAGTTGACCTACTACCTTTTGCACTGTTATAAAGCTTTTTTTATTGTTTCACTGCATTTATGTACTGTTTTATACTGTTTTAACATTACTTAACTGTAAACTGCTTTATCATACTGAGAGTTGTATTTTCTGTTTGTGAGTACTCTATCCGAGCTTTTCTATGCATTTTTGATTGTCTGTTTACAGTTAAAAGCATTCTCGAGTCTGCTCCTTGATCTGTTTAAAACTTTCATTTAGTGGCTACAGCTAGGAACTGTAATAGTGTGCATTACTATAATTGCATTACTTATTTAAATTACTAAATTGTAAACTGCTTTTTCATACTGAGACTTGTATTTTCTCTTTGTGGGTATTCTTTCTATGCTTTTAAAGTGAGGTTTCTGTGTTCTGCTCAGGTGGCATAATCTTGACTACAGCTAGGAACTGTAATTTTTGCCACCCACCCTCCCTAGTGTTGTGTGTTCTTATACTCGGTGGCTTTGCAGTTGCCCGCCCATACTGTATATTTGATCTGTGACACTCCTCCCAGTCTAGTGTCATTAGTTCACTCAATTTAATAGATAACTTTTGTGAAGGCCAACCCACTCAGATTCTTAATGTTGAATTAACTTCTGTTCCAGCTTTCTCCATTTCCACTTTACTGGAAAAAAAAATTCTAAGCTTGCACCCCCCTTTCCTGTGGCAGGTCTTGTCCAGATACAGATTTGCTGTGTCCAGGACTGTTTGTGAGCTCCTAAGCCCCCCCCCCCCACTTAACTGGGGTTAAACTATTCCTGGCGCCATAAAGTCTGTTTTTCAAAATTTCCCTTACAACTAGCCAGCTTTTCAGTTTTAGCACTCATCTGTTTCTTTGAGCTCAGCACTTGTTCAGAACTCATTGTAAGCACTAAATACGTTACAAATTACTACAACACTCAACTTTCCTCACTTGTCTAGAGGAAAACAGTTTTTAGTACTTAATAAATAAGCACCTATTCAGGCATGTCTAAAGGTCAGCTCCCGGTGTTTTCTCCTGTCTACCTGATGAATCTGGGCATCTTGGGACAATACAACAATTGCCTCATGTACACAGACAACCCTCTCCTCCTACCACCCAACACCATGACCTGTGAGAGATGCACTTATATAGCCAAACTGGAAGCAAAGCTCTCTTCACCAAAGACTGGCCCAGACAGTCAAGAGGAGAAGGTAAACACTTGCACCGCACCACACTCATCACATAGTCCCTCCAAACCTACACCACCAAAACACACACAAAGAAGCACAAAGCACACACCTACATTCATGGAGGCTCTCAGTACAAATCTGCCCAAACAACAGACACCTGCAAAGCAGAAATGCAAGCAACCTCCACCCCCACAACACAACCCAAATGACACATAGCCCACATACACAGTGTGCCACTCAACTACAGCCCATAAGGCATAACATACTCAACACTCTAGTCATAGGTGAGTCTATAGTCAGGCACACTGATATTCCACTCACCAGGCTAAACAATGAAAAAGTTACTGTCAGCTGCCTGTCAGATGCCAGGATCCACCACATAACGCACACACTCAGGTCACTCCACAAAAAGTACAAATATGACTCTGCATTGTCCATGTTGGTGTGAATGACCTGAGATGTACCTCCCTGGACTACATGAAAAGAGACATGGAGGAGCTCTCTGATCTTGTAGCCCACGCTGGTATGACCCTAGCCCTGAGTAGCATCCTGCCATCACCCAGAATGACACCACAGTACATGGACAAAATGATTGACTTTAACAAATGGCTAAGCTTCTGGTGTCACTCTAATGGAATCCAGTATCTGTCTGTCTGGGATGGCATGATCAACAGATCATGCTGCTTTGCCAGAGATGGTGTGCAACTGTTGCCCTTGGAATTCCGGATACTGGCAAAGGCTCTTGCCACCCCTATAGTGCCTTTTTTAGGCAAGGTTCAAATGACAAATTCACCACCGTAGCAGGTACAAGCAAGCAAAATCTTAGGGTAATGCTACTCAGTGCTAGACGTCTAAACCTCAAAATGCACTCACTCAAGGCAATCCTTAAAATGGAGAACATTGACATTTGTGCAGTGACAGAGACCTGGTTCAAAGCTCCAGAGACCACCCCTGCATTACCAGGCTATAATTTATACCACACCTTTCAGCCACCAAACCCAGACTGAAACACTAAAGTTGGAGGCGTGTCCATATTCATTAAGGATATCCACACCTCCAAGCTAGTTGCTCAGCATAATGCATCCGCGATTATCCAAGTTCAACTAACTCTAGGCAAAACTGCAATCCAGATTGTAGCTTGCTACAGACCCCCCACCATGCCCCAGGATTCCCACTGCTCTTTTCTTGATACACTGGAAAATATTAAGGTACAACCCAACACTCTAATAATGGGTGATTTCAACTACCCTACACTTAACTGGGAAAACTACTCATGTACCAACTCTTTTGCTCAACGTTTTCTGGAAATCATCAATTCCAATGCCTTGGATCAACTTATCCACACCCCCACCAGGGGCAGCAATATCCTACACCTGATCATCACCAACATGGGTGACCGGTGTTCCACACCAGAGGTCAGCTCCTCGTTGGTCAGTTCCGACCACAAGCTAATCACCCTAGACATCCACATCCCGCTCCTACCCCCCCATTAGGAAAACAACCGTAAAAAAATTCTCCAAAGCCAACTTCACGCTTCTTAACACAGAAGTGGCAAACTTCATGACACCCATGCAGATGGACAATAGAGGTATGACTGCTGAATCCTACACAAATGCACTTTATAAGCACATACACGAGTGCAAGGATCGTGCTATCCCTAACAGAACCAAGATGCTATCCTCCAAAAAAAGGATGCCAATCTGGTGGTCTTCTGCCATAAACAAACTCTACAACAGAAGAAAGAAACTGTTGCAAAAAAAGAGTAAAATCCCACGATTGGAGGAACTTCCTGGTCAGCCTCAGTAAGAAGCTGAGATCCCTCATAAAATCCTCTAAAGCTAGTTATGAAAACAAAATTGCCACTGATTCTAAAGACAACCACAAGCATTTTATAGCTATGTCAAGAATCTCAATGGCAACACTCAGATCTGCTCTGAGTTACAGCACAATGACACTAAATATACAGAACCAACTGATATTTCCAACATCCTTGCAGATAGGTTCAGTGCTAACTTTACTCCCCTCTCACCCCCTAAAGGGCCCATCTTTATACCGGAAGAATGCAAAGTTCCTGTAATCATGGCTGCACAGGTAAAAACCTCACTCTCCAAAGACAAGAACACAGCATCCATGGGACCTGACAACATCCCAGGCTGCCTTCTGCATGTACTACAGAATGAACTGGCACCCCACCTTAGTACCATGTTCAATCATAGCCTCACCACAGGCTTTGTGCCCATTGAATGGTGCACCGTGACAGTTATCCCACTCCACAAAGGAGGGAGCCACAACAGACCCTGGGAACCACCTCCCCATTAGCCTGATGAGCCTCGTCTGCAAGGCCATGGAACGTATCATCATGGAACTCATAAACAAAGACATTGGAGATCTCCAAACTCTGGACCCCACACAGTTTGGGTTTGTAAAAGGCAGATCATGTCTCCTAAACCTGATAGACTTCTTTGAAGTAGTCACCAAAGCCATAGATGAGGGTAAGGTGGTTTACACAGCCTATCTAGATCTCGCCAAGGCGTTCAACACCATCCCCCACTCTGGATTTCTAGATAAACTCACTAAACTAGGTAAACATCCCTATGTCACAAGATTTGGTTGCCAACTGGCTTGCTGACAGAACCCACACTGTGAAAGTAGCAGACTCCAAATCAGACTTCAGACCAGTGACAAGTGGAGTACCACAGGGTTCAGTCCTGGGTCCTTTCCTAATTGGTATCTACTTCTCTAAAGTACAGGCTAACACAGAAGGTCTTTGGCTAACTAAATTCGCAGATGACTGTAAACTAGGAGCCATAATCAAAACTCCTAACGATGTGGACATCCTACAAAAGGGCCTCACTGAGACAGATGCCTGGTGGCAAAGACATGGTCTCAAGCTCAATGCCAAAAAGTGCATTGTCATCCCCTTTGGTAAAAACACTGTACCCATGAACTACCACATAGGCGGTAGTCTACTTAACACCGAAAGTGTGATAAGAGACCTTGGGACAGTAGTCTCTCCTTTAATAATCACATCGCCACAGTGGTCAGGAAATCCTTCTACATGGCACACCTCATCACAAAAGGTTTCTCATCCAGAAAAAAATAGGTCATTGTTCCCCGCAACTCATCACTCATTAGACCCATTATAGAGTACAATGCCCCTTTTGGTATGTACCTCACAAGACATCTACAACAACTGGAAAGGCCGCAAAAATACCTCACAAAGAGGATTACTGGCCTCAAACAGATGCCTTATGCAGACTGTCTCAAAAAACTCCAGCTTTACTCCATCGCACATCACCTACTCAGAGGCGATCTCTGCCTAGCATACAAAGCTATGTCAAACCCAGAGCTGTTGGACATGCTCCACTTAAAGAAATCCCAATCCCTCCAAGCTACACGCTCTAGGGACCTAAACCTTGTCACCACAATAAACAGAACATGCTGGAGGGATAGATTCCTGTCCCAGAGACTTCCCATACTCTGGAACAGACTACTTATCTATGTCAAACAGAGCTCCTCATTAGCACTCTTCAAGAAAAATCCTGATGATTGGATGGGAAATAGGAAATTCACCCCGGGGATCACTTCTGTGGTTCTGCTTGACAGGGGCACTGGAAATTAATTTTCTTGGGTGGCGAAAGCTAGGGTACCGTTTTGGCTAGGCTTATATAGGCCCTAGGGCCAATAGCCTAGTACCTACCTATGAACCTATAAACTAATAGAAACATCAACAAGGTGCCTTTATTTCTCACACAAGGAGAGCAGCAGAGAGAGATAGAGAATCTCCTAGATAAGCTAGCTAAAATGATTTTATCTAGACCAATACTTTATACTCTGTTTTAAATAAGAAGGTTAGATTGCTGTGAAGCAATGGGATATGTTTAATTTCAGAAACTGGTGTGTGTCTACAGATGATATCTGGCTAATGAGAGAAAGGATTTTAAAATGTTTCATGGACTCTCTCCCCCTGTAACATTAAACCTTAATGGCATAAGGAACACTTCTATTAGAAAGTAGAGAGCCAATGGAGGGGTACAAAATTTTAGGCCATGTATTAAAATGTGTTCATGGCTTGATGGGCATGGATAAAACAAATTGGTGCAGCGAATGCTTGACAGAAATGGAAATGAGAATATCAAAAATTATTGGCTTGTACAGGGCAATATCTGTTTGGAGCATTCTTAGCATGGATTGCTGAAGGAGCTATCAACAAAAAAAAATGCATAGTCCATAAATGTGCCTGAAGGAGAAAGAAATTAAAGAAATTTAGGCCAATTTTGGCCTGAACACAATTAAGAAAGTGCAAGGTTTATTTAGCTTGAATGTACGTGGGAATAGTTTAAGGGTTTACGGCCATTTTAGAATATGTATGATTATTTATGGATGATATCACCAAAGCTATTTTTTGTAAAAGGCATCATGTATCACACTGAAAGATATTTAAGAACATTATAAAACTAAAATTGAAACACAAACTGGTATGTCATTGTTGTAAATTTAATTATGCTCATTCTCTAAATGGCCACTTTCAAACCAGGGAGATAGAGAGAGAAAATTGTTTGGTACATTTCAGTGATACCTGAAGTGCTTTTTAATCTTTTTTATATAAGATATGATAAAATCGTTATAGATAATGCACATATTATTCATGCTACTGCTTCTCCTTCTTCAATTCCCTTTCTGTATGAAATATTTCTCTCTCTTTTCCTCCCTTATTTCTGCCAGTATTCCTACCTGTGTGGTTTAAATAAGGTCATATTCCCACCCTTTGCCATCACTGGACCATTTTCAAAAATGCTGAGCAAATCTGAGCAGTGCGGAAAACCACTAAACTGAGTTGAGCAGTGCTTAAGGTGACAAATGCTGAGCAGTGCTTAGCAGTATGCAAATCCACTTATTTGAGCTGAATACAGCTTAGAACAGGACTCCTTAGCAATGCTTGAACCAGCTAAGCAGAGCTGATCAGTGCTAAGTATTGTTCAGACAGGTCCTGTTTAAGCATTGCTTAGCTTGGCTTAACAGTATTTAACAAAACTGAGCTAAGGACAAACAAACATTTTCATTTTAAAAAGAAGTCAGAATTTAATATTAATTACTCATTACTGATACATTATTATTATTAAGTGTATATATTTTACTTAAGCAGTAACCGACAATGTCGGTGTGGTATATTAAAATTTACCCACAGTTGGTGTGATTTAATGACAAATGCAAAGCCTGAGTGATTAAATAAAGCGAACTGTGGGTAAATCTTAATATACCACAACCATGGAGTTGGTTATTGCTATTATACAATGACATTATTTAAGAAAAAATATTTACTTTTCTTAAATAATTCTTTGTATAATGGTACTGTACTGTCCTTCTGAGTTTTTTCAGTATACTGGGGCTTTTTCTGATGTACTGTGCATGTGTATGGGACTTGCTTTTGCATGCATACCCAGTACATCAGTGCTTTGGAAAGGAAGCAACAGAGAAAAGAAGGTCTCTGTTGCTCTGTTTTTGTTTTGTTTTTTGTTTTTTTGTTTGTTTTTTTTATATATATATATATAAAACATTTTGGACTGTTTAGGGGTAGGAGAGAGACAGAATGGAGGAAATACAAGGAAAATCAGGTATGTGTCTTTAGCTTTGAATAAAGTACCTGATTTTCCTAGTATTTTCTCCGTCCTGTCTCTTTGCTATGTTCGTAACCCGGATTACAGTTTTCTTTTTGTTAAAATAAATAATTTACAGTATATAGCAATAGAAAAAATCATGGTGACCGGAACTTTTTCCATTCGAATATGGTAAGATTTACAGTGCCATGCTGAATAGACTGATCAATCAGCGTGCTCATTTTGGAATATCAATGACCAGTCATTGTATAATTTACATGACCTCTGCCTATGTGCTTTCATTACATTACCTTGGGGTGTGATTGTACAGTAGGGGACATTTGTATTTAAATGATGGTTTTCACCTCATATCTCCACTGACACTGGGAATTTGGACCAGCTACACTACCCTGGTTAAAAAATATTAATTACTACATCATTAAATAAAATAAATAATATAAAACTGCTTTTCCATGTAAAAGCTGAATGACCTGTCTTGGTATTCAAATCGTGCACCTACTACACTCAAAGCCATGACTCTAACCACTCAGCTGTACAAATTTCAGCTATACATTTCTATATAGCTTCTTGATAAGTTTAAGCACTGCTGAGCAAGGTGCCGCCCAGCACAAACCTGTTTAGCCGTGCTTAAACTTTATAGAAAAAGAAGAAAAAGAAATATATATAAACATTAATTTAAAATTAAACTGTTAACCTTCACATTATTAAATAAGTGTCTGAGGACATTTTCTTTCTTGTTTTTGGCTGTGAAGCACTTTTGCAATGCAGAGGATATGTTACAGATACAGTGACACACACACAACATGACATTACTTATGTAATCCTCTCAACTGTACAGATTTTCGCATGATGTCCAGATTTGCGCCTCATATTCTTGGTCCGTTTGTCATGGGATTGTGTTTCCCTGACAAATCAGTGTCAAATCATTAAAGACTGCAGTTAGAAAATAATAACAGACATTTGACTTCAGACTTCAGAAAATCCATCCTAATGCAAGACCTGTTATTCTAGCAACTTTATAAGTTTGTAAGGGCAATATTTAAAAACTGTCCCTATTTTTGGGCTTTTGTCGCACTTTTTATATTGGCTTTCTTTAGATTTCTTGCTCTAAGAGGTTGAGAAGTATGAAGTGTCCGAGGATACTTTCTTTATTGTAAAATGCTGTAAGGCACTTTCACAATGCAGGGTGTGTGTGATAGTAACTGTCACACACCCTCTCCATTACATTCAGTTGCCATTCATAATTTCAGTGTCTGTGGACACTGTTTTCTATTGTAAAGATGCTGTATGGACTAAGAAACACTCGAGCAAAAGGATTGGAATAACCACCAAAACTCAAAAAACAACCAATCCTGGTACAAAACTCACTGCTCCACAGCTAGTAGTCCAAAAAGTGTATAATTTATTCCAAGATGCATAAGAATTCAGCTCAACCACAATAGTAGAACCACAGTAATTCCAAACAGTATGTTATAATTGTGAATGTTTAGAAAGGGCATTATTCATATTCTGTGTAACCATGGCATATATGTGTTCATATATTCTTTGTCTAAGGGGTCTTTCTGTTTTCCACACATAATAACTATGGCAACTTTGGCATAAAGCTATGTATATCACCCCTCTTGTTTGACAATTGCCCCCAGCCAATTTGATTGTAAGTGTCCGTTCTCTTAATTTATATTCACTATTTTCCAACATTAGTGAACATTGATTGCATCTACCACATTTAATAGTGGGTCTGGCTATTCTCAATTGTGTGGGATGTTCTAATAAATATTTCATGTTATTGCCCACCCTATTAGTAAAAAGTGGGCTTTTACCTAACAAGTCGGATAAGTCTTCCTTGCCTACCAAGATCACTCAGTTTTTGGTAAAGATTTTCTGTACTTGCCGTCCAAAGGAACTGAATTCTATCACAACAGAGTGAGTAAACCTATCTGTCTGATTACCTTCAGGAACCTTAACAACCAATTCTTGTCCTAATAGTGGAGTAAATATATTACCTTTGCCATGGTTATGCAGAATAAGAATAATGCACTTTTTAAACATTCACAATTATGCTCTGATTTTACCTGTTTCAAGTTTGGCATTTTAGAAATCATTAAAAGAAATATAAGAAGGGGAGACTGGGGGAACGAGATAGAAACTAGGGAACTGCATTGGCAGTTAACTTTGAATGCAATAGAAGCCCCATGTATAAATGATTATTTGTCCCTCTGACCTGTATTAAAACAGAGAGCCAGGAAATTATAAAGATATTTACAATTATGTAATTGTTGTATTAATTATTGTATTTATTAGTCTCAGTTCACACTCATATACAGTATTTGCTTTTTTATAATAATATTTATATTACATAATAGCAGTTTTCTGTTTGTATTTTTATGTAGAGAGATGCTATTTTTATTAGGACCTGTGCTTTTAAATGTTAATAGGATACTAATTAAAATTGTATAAAAGATCCATGCTGCAGCAGATCAGTAGTTTAATAAAGTCTGATAAGAATACAGACGAAAGCGCTTACTTCATTACTGTTGGGACCACTGCTTTTTTACTATTGTGATCGAGCTAAACTTATTTCATTACTGTTTGGAATTACTGCGGTTCTACTATTGTGGTCGAGCTGAATTGTTATGTATCTTGGAATAAATTATACACTTTTTGGACTACTAGCTGTGGAGTGGTGAGTTTTGTACCAGGAATGGTTGTTGAAAGATGCTGTATGGCACTTTGACAGTGCATAGGGTGTGTTACAGATCTGCGAGCACTACTGTAGAATGCCTCTAGCCCTGATTCAGCATCCATGTATATGGCTCCGTCTCAGTAGCGTGCCTTCATTAATTTGCAAGGCGCGCTTCCAAGAGGGGGCTGCAGACACAGACACCATTCACTCCGTGTAGCAATAATTGTATTCCTACACAGAGTTTATTAAATCCAGGTGATGGTCATTTTACTGGTTAAATAGTAACTTTCAAATGTATGCTCAGAAAGTTAAATATGGGGATTCATTAATCTCACATACACATTGAACTGGATCTCCCATGATCAGCCACCTGGGTACAATGACCAGCATTGCTAATCCAATATGCAAAATCCAAACTAGACCACACATCAGTCAGTCTCAGTTCAAGCCCACAGCACAAGCTTGTGGCCATGCTGAGTTAAGGCAGAGTCTGTATATATGACGTAAACAAAGGAGTGTTCACAAAGCTGAGATGTGTATACAAGTACTCAATCATGGAATTACAACACAAGGGTCAACTAAGGATGCATAAAAGCAAGGGAAAGTCTAACAAAACAACTGTACAAGGAAGGCTGGTACAGTTATACATTGTACTTAGTGCAGTGATGGACATCAGGGAAATGTGCTGGCACTATCATGTACATTATGAAGGAAAGCAAAGACAGTAAATGTTCAGAAGGAAAAATGTGCTGTATGTGCAAGTAACAGAAGTTTACAAATGTTCATGAATGATATATACAGATAAAGGAATAATGGAAAAGCACATATTTAAATGTGTGGACAAATTTAGAAAAATAAAGAACAGCTGGACATACTGCCCATATGAGTACTGATAGGGATACACTGACAGTTGTGGTAGTAACATGTATGTTGTGAAGGGTAGGAAGTTAGACAGATAACACATCTGCAAGTGATTCTGTAGTGCAATCCACAATGATCCACCACAAAAACTGAACTGTCACATTTAACAGAAAATAGAAGATTATGGTAGAGTAAATACTGTTACCGATTTGAAAAAAATAACAGATGAGATGTACGTGCATGGGAGATGTCGGACATGTTCAGAAAACAGTACTAAGTTTGAAATCTTGGCAGACACAAGTCATGTAGATGCAGTCCATTAACAAATGTTGTGTGTAGGTTTATGACTGTTGTCAGTTTATACCTGTGGACATGAAGAAAACTATGATAGCAAGACAACTCATGAGAGTTACCTCTTATGAGAAGTAATCACAAAACAAGTGTGCCTGATGCAGCTATTGTGTAAGGGCAACTGCTGCATGCACTGTTTTAGTTTATTATACGTGAGTGATAAAAGCAGATATTAATGTAATCACAAGTGGAACTAGGCTGAAAGGTAATACATTACAAAATAAATTCTGTCCAACTGTAGTGGAAACCATGTTTACCTATCTGTACTACATGCATATTACCTGTCACTGCCACGCTTACACAGTTAATACACTGTGACAAATTATACTTCAGAAGGATTTTTACTATCATGTTAGAATTTATAATTATCTGTTGGTGATAAAAATGCCTATTGAACTGAGCATTGTGCAACACATCATAATACTTGTGCCCCAACATGCAACATACCTCAGAGACAGGTGCATTATTACCATCAGGTTGTAAGTGAACTGTGGAAACTGCCAGAGGTTACATACAACAGGTGTGCCTGTACAATAACAATGTTTTTATCCTCAGACCACCAACCAATACCAGTCAGCACAGCCATGCTGCTGGGAGCAAATTCTTAGCAGTTTTGCCACAGTACAAGAAATTATAATTAGAATTTCCCCCCATTGATTAGTTATGGTGTTTTTAGGTTCATAGGTTCATACTAGGCTATCTGCCCTAGGGCATTTATAAGCCTATCCAGAATGTGTTTGGCTTTCGCCACCCATTTTAAATTTATTTTGCTATGCCCTTTTTCGAGGTTAGTATACTATGCCTCTATCTAACAGTGACACAGAAGTGATACCCGGGGTAAACCTATGATCTCCCATCCACTCATCAAGATTCCTCTTGAAGAGAGTCAATGAGGGACTCTGCCTAACCTGGACTGGGATTTTATTCCAGAGTGAAGGGAGCCTCTGGGTTATGAATCTGTCCCTCCAGCATGTCCTATTTATTTCAGTGCTGAGGTTCAAGTCTCTCGAGCACGTAGCTCGATGGGATTTGGATTTTCTGAGGTGCAGCATGTCCATTAATTCCGGGTTGGACATGGCTTTATACGTCAGGCACAGATCTCCTCTGAACAGGCGGTATGCCACTGAGTAGAGCTGGAGTTTCTTTAACCGGGCAGCATATGGCATCTGTTTGAGCCCTTTGATCCTCTTGGTGAGGTACTTTTGGGGTCTTTCCAGTTGCTGCAGGTGTCTGGTAAGGTACATCCCAAAAGGGGCATTGTACTCAATTATGGGCCTGATGAGGGATGAGTAAAGAGGCACGATGACCTCCCTGATCTAGATGTGAATCCCTTCATGATTAGGTGGGCTATATAAAATGTTTTTCTAACCACTTTGGCCACGTGGTTGTCAAATGAGAGATTGCTATCAACTTGGGTCCCCAGGTCCCTAATTACTTCTACTGTACTTAATGGATTTCCACCTATGTGGTAATTTGTGGGCACTTTGTTTTTGCCAAAGGGGATGACTATACACTTTTTGGCATTTAGCTTGAGGCCATGGCTCTGGCACCAGTTGTCTGTTTCTATGAGGCCCTTTTGGAGGATGCTTGTGTCGGCTGGAGAGTCGATTATGGCACCCAGTTTGCAGTCATCTGCGAACTTGGTCAGCCACAGTCCTTCCGTGTTGGCCTGTACCTCCGAAATATATACCGAACAAGAGAGGTCCCAGGACTGAGCCTTGTGGGACACCACTTGTAACTGGTTTGGAGTCTGACATGGCTCCAGCAATTCTAACCATGTGGGTTCTGTCCTTGAGCCAGTTTGCAATCCATCTAGTGACATAGGGGTTTATATTTAAGCTGGTGAGCTTATCTATAATGCCCGAGTGGGGTATTGTATCGAAGGCTTTTGCGAGGTCCAGGTAGGCTGTGTGGACCACCTTCCCCTCATCAATGGCCTTGGTGACTGTTTCAAAGAAATCAACCAGGTTTAAGAGGCAGGATCTGCCCTTAACAAAGCCGAACTGGGTAGGATCCAGTGTTCGTAGGTCCCCAATATCTTTATTTATGAGGTCCATGATGATCCTTTCCATAGCTTTGCAGACCAAGCTAGTCAGGCTTATGGGGCGATAGTTTCCAGGATCCGTTGAGGCACCACCTTTATGGAGAGGGACCACTGTTGCTGTACGCCACTCTTTGGGCACATATCCTGTAGTAAGGCTGAGATTGAACAGTAGTTTTGTGTTTGGGTTTAGCTCTTCTTTGAGTTCATGTAGGATGCAGCCCAGGACACCATCTGGTCCCATTAATGCTGTGTTTTTTGCTTTGGAGAGGGCGGCTCTTACCTGAGCATCTGAGATGTCAGGGGGGCAGGACTCTGCTGGGATAGATATTTGCCCTTTTGGTGGGGAGGGGGGGGAGATGTTTGCGCTGAACCTGTCAGCTAGGATGTTGGCAATGTCCGTGGGTTCGGTGTATTTTTTGTCATTTTGTACTAATTCTGAGCATATCTGGGAATTACCACCCAGGTTCCTAACATAACTAAAGAAAGCCTTGTGATTATCCTTAGTGTCCTGTGCAATTTTTCTCTCGAAGCTGGCCTTAGACAATTTTATGTGTGCCCGTAGTTTTTTGCTAATACTGATCAGTGATGCCTTCCCTTTTTGGGATTTTGCTTTATCATTTAGTAGCTTCCTCCTTCTATTGTATAGTTTGTTTATGGCTGGGGTCCACCAGACAGGACATCTGCCTTTGGAGGATTGGGTCTTGGTTTTATTTGGGATCGCATGATCCATGCATTCCTGAAGGTGTTCATAGAATGCGTTTATAAAGGATTCTGCGGTCTGGGCTGTATTTTCCACAGGCCTGGGGGCTTTGAAGGATTCCACCTCAGTTTTGAGGAGTGTAAAATTTGCTTTAGAGAAGTTTTTCACTGTGGTTTTCTGGGCAGGGGGTGGGGTCGGGATGTGAATATCCAGTGAGATTAGTTTATGGTCTGATCTTACCAGTGAGGGATACACTACTGGTCTGGAGCATAGAGTCCCCATGTTGGTGATGATCAGGTCCAGTATGTTTTCCCCTCTTGTGGGAGTGGTAACAAGTTGTTCCATAGCATTTGAGTTTATAAATTCTAGGAACCTTTGGGCTAGGGTGTTGGAGCTAGAGTAATGCTCCCAGTCTATGTTTGGGTAGTTGAAGTCGCCCAATATAATGGTGTTTGGAGAGACCTTCATATTTTCCAGTGTTCTCAGGAAGGCCGAGTGGGGTTCCTGGTTTTGGGAGGGTGGTCTGTAGCAGGCTATAAACTGGAAGGCAGTTTTACCCACTGTTAGTTGCACATGGATAGTCTCTGATGCTTTGTGCTTTGCCACCAACCTGGAGGTGTGGGTATCTTTGATGAATATCGATACTCCCCCTCCTTTTGTGGTTCGGTCCAAGTTTTGGGGCCGAAAATCAAGGTATGAGGTATAACCTGGTAGTGCTGGGGTGCTCTCTGGAGCCCTGAACCAGGTTTCTGTTACTGCACAGATATCGATGTTCTCCATGCTAAGGAGAGTTTCGAGTGCGTGCATCTTGAGGTTTAGTCTTCTGGTGTTGAGTAGCATTACTCTTAGTTTCTTATCCCTTGTGATACCTATGGAGGTGGGTTTGTCTTTTGAGCCTTGCCTAAAAAAGGCACTATGGGGGTAGCAAGAGCCTTTGCCAATATCCGAAAGCCCAGGGGTGACAGGTGCAAGCCGTCCCTAGCGAAGCATCGTGGCTTGTCGAGCATATCATCCCAAGCTGACAGGCATTGGATCCCCTTTGAATGACACCAGTACTTAAGCCAATTGTTGAAATTGATCATCTTGTCTTCATATTGTGGCATCATTCTTGGTGAGGGTAAGATGCTACTCAAGGTCAGGGTCATACCGGCCTGGGCTACATGCTCAGAGAGCTCCTTTATGTCTCTTTTCATGTAGTCCAGGGAGGTACGTCTCAGGTCATTCACACCAGCATGGATAATGACTGAGTCATATTTGTACTTGCCTTGGAGTGACCTGAGTGCTTGTGTTATGTGGCGGATCCTAGCACCCGACAGGCTGCTCACCGTGACCCTCTCCTTGTTCAGCCTGGTGAGCTGGACGTCAGTGTGTCTGACGATAGAGTCACCTATTACAAGTGTATCAGGTGTGTTGTTTAGTCTTAAGGGCTGTGACTGTTTGGCACACTGGCTTTCTGAGATATGTGTTGCACGTGTTTTGTTTTGGGGTAGCGGCTGCTTGGGTTTCTGCTTTGGAGGTCTCTGCTGCTTCGGCAGATCTTTATTTAGAGCCTCCGAGTATGTTTTTGTGTGATTATGTGTTTGGTTTGCTGTCGTGGTAGGTCTATGTGAGACTGGAATTGTAGTGAGTATGGTTTCCTTCTCCTCCTGACTGGTTATGCCAGTACTGAGTTGGGAGAGCTTAGCCTCCAGTTTGGCTATATGGTTGCATCTCTCACATGTGTTGGAATTTGTTGGGAGGAGGAGAGGGTTGTCTGTGTACATGAGGCAGTTGTAACATTGCCTCAAGATTCCCAGATTCACCAGCTGGACCGGAGAGGAGATTGACAACTGACCTTTGGACATGCTAGAATAATATTGGGAATTCCTTAATAATTGAAAACCAGGGCCAGTGGGGAGTGAGGGTGTAGTGCTTTTAATTTTTAGTGCTGACTTATATAATTGCTTTAGTGAGCAAGTGCCAGGTAACTTAAGTGCAATGTGTTACAGGTAACTTAAATGCAAAAACGACAAACAGTAACTTTCTTTCAAGTGAAACAAGGAAATAAGTACAGTAAGCAATGCAGATATCACTAGTGAGCCACAGAAGCGCTGAGAAGCCGCGTATTAGGTGGAATTAGCGTTCCAGGGAAATAGCAAGCAAACAAACAGCAAGCATATAAACAAAGCTATATTCAGCAGGCCTGGATCTAGTCTATGCTACAGCAAACAAGGTGTACCAATTTCAGTAAGATACAGTTCAAATATTCAGGCACTATAAACCTTTAACCAGAAATTCCCAGCTCAGAAGGGCAGAGTCCAGCCTCTTCTCCCACAAGAGTGCAGACCACAAACCTTCTTAATGTAAAATAACTGGCCTGAAGCCCAAGTGCATAAACCAGAACTAATACACTTTAAGAATAACAGACACTGGGCTCTCAATCAGCAATTCCCAACTTAGAAGGATGAAAGCTACCTGTCCTGCCACCACAGTGCATGCCACAAACCTTCCTAATGTAAAACAACTGGTCTGAAGCCCAAGTGCTTAATCCAAAAGACTTAGAATGACAGCTAAACTTTAATCAAGTTACTACCAAGCAGTAATAAATACAATTGAATACTTTAGAGAATGCCTGGATTAGTGCTCAAGTTACACAAACAAAGCTAGATCCAGCAGGCCCGAATCCAGTCTATGCCACAGCAAACAAGGCGCACCAACTTCAGTAAGAAGCAGTTCAGATATGCATGCACTATAAGCCTTCAATCAGAAATCCCCAGCTCAGAAGGGCAGAGTCCAGCCTCTCCTCCCACAAGAGTGCAGACCACGAACCCTCTTAATGTAAAATAACTGGCCTGAAAGCCTAAGTGCTTAAACCAGAATTAATACACTTTTAGAATAACAGACACTGAGCCCTCAATCAGCAGTTCCCAACCTAGAAGGATGTAAGCTACCTGTTCTGCCACTACAGTGCAGACCACAAACCCTCTAAGTGCAAAACAACTGGTCCGAAGCCCAAGTGTTTAAACCAGAAGGCCTAGAATGAGTTACACCAAGCTGTAATAAATACAATTGAGTACTTTTAAGATGATGCAAAAGTAAAAAAAAAAAGTAGGTAGAAACACAAGTACAGTAAAAGCAGATTATTTATTTATTTTTTTTCTGAACAAGTGCTGAGATCAAAGAAACAGATTTGAGTGCTGAAACTAGAAAACTGGCTAGTTATAGGGGAAAAAACTAAGCTAGAAGGCTTCCCTCCAACACAGAAGGGCTTGGCGGCTCAAAAGCCTACAAATAGTCTATACCACTTAACAGGAAAGGCAGGAAACAAGCTTAATTTTTTTTTTTCTGTTTCCCAGATGCTCTCTTTGTACACAGTAGGAGTGCCTGAAATCAGAATATGATCTCACTGCACTCAGTTGAGTGAGCAAATGAGATGGGCCCAGAAGGAGTATCCAAACACAAATTTACAAGAGGGGCGGGCAGCTGCAAGGCCACTAAGATTAACACCAAAACAAAAACAGGGAGGGTGGGTGGGACAAACTGAAGAGCAGAGTGAAAAGTTGCAGTTCAGCTAAATATTCTTTCCACACAGTTAAAATCAATTTAAATACTGTATTTTTTTGAAAAAAAAAGCAGATAAAGGTACTTAAATTCTCTTATACGTCCAGTTGAATATAACAAGTTGTTAGCCGGCCAAAGCTGAGGTTTTTAAGCAGAAAATATTTCACACTGTACCACTTAAATAGGCAAGGACAGGAAATCAAAGAATGTGACTACCCCCACACCTGTAATTACTAGCAAATAACAAAATTCAGCAAACACTGACTAACTCCCAGTTCAGCTAATATTTCTTCCACACTGAAGAGCAGAGTGAAAAGTTCCAGTTCAGCTAAATATTCTTTCCACACAGTTAAAATCAATTTAAATACTGTATTTTTTGAAAAAAAAAGCAGATAAAGGTACTTAAATTCTCTTATACGTCCAGTTGAATATAACAAGTTGTTAGCCGGCCAAAGCTGAGGTTTTTAAGCAGAAAATATTTCACACTGTACCACTTAAATAGGCAAGGACAGGAAATCAAAGAATGTGACTACCCCCACACCTGTAATTACTAGCAAATAACAAAATTCAGCAAACACTGACTAACTCCCAGTTCAGCTAATATTTCTTCCACACTGAAGAGCAGAGTGAAAAGTTCCAGTTCAGCTAAATATTCTTTCCACACAGTTAAAATCAATTTAAATACTGTATTTTTTGAAAAAAAAAGCAGATAAAGGTACTTAAATTCTCTTATACGTCCAGTTGAATATAACAAGTTGTTAGCCGGCCAAAGCTGAGGTTTTTAAGCAGAAAATATTTCACACTGTACCACTTAAATAGGCAAGGACAGGAAATCAAAGAATGTGACTACCCCCACACCTGTAATTACTAGCAAATAACAAAATTCAGCAAACACTGACTAACTCCCAGTTCAGCTAATATTTCTTCCACACTGAAGAGCAGAGTGAAAAGTTCCAGTTCAGCTAAATATTCTTTCCACACAGTTAAAATCAATTTAAATACTGTATTTTTTGAAAAAAAAGCAGATAAAGGTACTTAAATTCTCTTATACGTCCAGTTGAATATAACAAGTTGTTAGCCGGCCAAAGCTGAGGTTTTTAAGCAGAAAATATTTCACACTGTACCACTTAAATAGGCAAGGACAGGAAATCAAAGAATGTGACTACCCCCACACCTGTAATTACTAGCAAATAACAAAATTCAGCAAACACTGACTAACTCCCAGTTCAGCTAATATTTCTTCCACACTGAAGAGCAGAGTGAAAAGTTCCAGTTCAGCTAAATATTCTTTCCACACAGTTAAAATCAATTTAAATACTGTATTTTTTGAAAAAAAGCAGATAAAGGTACTTAAATTCTCTTATACGTCCAGTTGAATATAACAAGTTGTTAGCCGGCCAAAGCTGAGGTTTTTAAGCAGAAAATATTTCACACTGTACCACTTAAATAGGCAAGGACAGGAAATCAAAGAATGTGACTACCCCCACACCTGTAATTACTAGCAAATAACAAAATTCAGCAAACACTGACTAACTCCCAGTTCAGCTAATATTTCTTCCACACTGAAGAGCAGAGTGAAAAGTTCCAGTTCAGCTAAATATTCTTTCCACACAGTTAAAATCAATTTAAATACTGTATTTTTTGAAAAAAAGCAGATAAAGGTACTTAAATTCTCTTATACGTCCAGTTGAATATAACAAGTTGTTAGCCGGCCAAAGCTGAGGTTTTTAAGCAGAAAATATTTCACACTGTACCACTTAAATAGGCAAGGACAGGAAATCAAAGAATGTGACTACCCCCACACCTGTAATTACTAGCAAATAACAAAATTCAGCAAACACTGACTAACTCCCAGTTCAGCTAATATTTCTTCCACACTGAAGAGCAGAGTGAAAAGTTCCAGTTCAGCTAAATATTCTTTCCACACAGTTAAAATCAATTTAAATACTGTATTTTTTGAAAAAAAGCAGATAAAGGTACTTAAATTCTCTTATACGTCCAGTTGAATATAACAAGTTGTTAGCCGGCCAAAGCTGAGGTTTTTAAGCAGAAAATATTTCACACTGTACCACTTAAATAGGCAAGGACAGGAAATCAAAGAATGTGACTACCCCCACACCTGTAATTACTAGCAAATAACAAAATTCAGCAAACACTGACTAACTCCCAGTTCAGCTAATATTTCTTCCACACTGAAGAGCAGAGTGAAAAGTTCCAGTTCAGCTAAATATTCTTTCCACACAGTTAAAATCAATTTAAATACTGTATTTTTTGAAAAAAAGCAGATAAAGGTACTTAAATTCTCTTATACGTCCAGTTGAATATAACAAGTTGTTAGCCGGCCAAAGCTGAGGTTTTTAAGCAGAAAATATTTCACACTGTACCACTTAAATAGGCAAGGACAGGAAATCAAAGAATGTGACTACCCCCACACCTGTAATTACTAGCAAATAACAAAATTCAGCAAACACTGACTAACTCCCAGTTCAGCTAATATTTCTTCCACACTGAAGAGCAGAGTGAAAAGTTCCAGTTCAGCTAAATATTCTTTCCACACAGTTAAAATCAATTTAAATACTGTATTTTTTGAAAAAAAGCAGATAAAGGTACTTAAATTCTCTTATACGTCCAGTTGAATATAACAAGTTGTTAGCCGGCCAAAGCTGAGGTTTTTAAGCAGAAAATATTTCACACTGTACCACTTAAATAGGCAAGGACAGGAAATCAAAGAATGTGACTACCCCCACACCTGTAATTACTAGCAAATAACAAAATTCAGCAAACACTGACTAACTCCCAGTTCAGCTAATATTTCTTCCACACTGAAGAGCAGAGTGAAAAGTTCCAGTTCAGCTAAATATTCTTTCCACACAGTTAAAATCAATTTAAATACTGTATTTTTTGAAAAAAAAGCAGATAAAGGTACTTAAATTCTCTTATACGTCCAGTTGAATATAACAAGTTGTTAGCCGGCCAAAGCTGAGATTTTAAGCAGAAAATATTTCACACTGTACCACTTAAATAGGCAAGGACAGGAAATCAAAGAATGTGACTACCCCCACACCTGTAATTACTAGCAAATAACAAAATTCAGCAAACACTGACTAACTCCCAGTTCAGCTAATATTTCTTCCACACTGAAGAGCAGAGTGAAAAGTTCCAGTTCAGCTAAATATTCTTTCCACACAGTTAAAATCAATTTAAATACTGTATTTTTTGAAAAAAAGCAGATAAAGGTACTTAAATTCTCTTATACGTCCAGTTGAATATAACAAGTTGTTAGCCGGCCAAAGCTGAGGTTTTTAAGCAGAAAATATTTCACACTGTACCACTTAAATAGGCAAGGACAGGAAATCAAAGAATGTGACTACCCCCACACCTGTAATTACTAGCAAATAACAAAATTCAGCAAACACTGACTAACTCCCAGTTCAGCTAATATTTCTTCCACACTGAAGAGCAGAGTGAAAAGTTCCAGTTCAGCTAAATATTCTTTCCACACAGTTAAAATCAATTTAAATACTGTATTTTTTTGAAAAAAAAGCAGATAAAGGTACTTAAATTCTCTTATACGTCCAGTTGAATATAACAAGTTGTTAGCCGGCCAAAGCTGAGGTTTTTAAGCAGAAAATATTTCACACTGTACCACTTAAATAGGCAAGGACAGGAAATCAAAGAATGTGACTACCCCCACACCTGTAATTACTAGCAAATAACAAAATTCAGCAAACACTGACTAACTCCCAGTTCAGCTAATATTTCTTCCACACTGAAGAGCAGAGTGAAAAGTTCCAGTTCAGCTAAATATTCTTTCCACACAGTTAAAATCAATTTAAATACTGTATTTTTTGAAAAAAAGCAGATAAAGGTACTTAAATTCTCTTATACGTCCAGTTGAATATAACAAGTTGTTAGCCGGCCAAAGCTGAGGTTTTTAAGCAGAAAATATTTCACACTGTACCACTTAAATAGGCAAGGACAGGAAATCAAAGAATGTGACTACCCCCACACCTGTAATTACTAGCAAATAACAAAATTCAGCAAACACTGACTAACTCCCAGTTCAGCTAATATTTCTTCCACACTGAAGAGCAGAGTGAAAAGTTCCAGTTCAGCTAAATATTCTTTCCACACAGTTAAAATCAATTTAAATACTGTATTTTTTTGAAAAAAAGCAGATAAAGGTACTTAAATTCTCTTATACGTCCAGTTGAATATAACAAGTTGTTAGCCGGCCAAAGCTGAGGTTTTTAAGCAGAAAATATTTCACACTGTACCACTTAAATAGGCAAGGACAGGAAATCAAAGAATGTGACTACCCCCACACCTGTAATTACTAGCAAATAACAAAATTCAGCAAACACTGACTAACTCCCAGTTCAGCTAATATTTCTTCCACACTGAAGAGCAGAGTGAAAAGTTCCAGTTCAGCTAAATATTCTTTCCACACAGTTAAAATCAATTTAAATACTGTATTTTTTGAAAAAAAAGCAGATAAAGGTACTTAAATTCTCTTATACGTCCAGTTGAATATAACAAGTTGTTAGCCGGCCAAAGCTGAGGTTTTTAAGCAGAAAATATTTCACACTGTACCACTTAAATAGGCAAGGACAGGAAATCAAAGAATGTGACTACCCCCACACCTGTAATTACTAGCAAATAACAAAATTCAGCAAACACTGACTAACTCCCAGTTCAGCTAATATTTCTTCCACACTGAAGAGCAGAGTGAAAAGTTCCAGTTCAGCTAAATATTCTTTCCACACAGTTAAAATCAATTTAAATACTGTATTTTTTGAAAAAAAAGCAGATAAAGGTACTTAAATTCTCTTATACGTCCAGTTGAATATAACAAGTTGTTAGCCGGCCAAAGCTGAGGTTTTTAAGCAGAAAATATTTCACACTGTACCACTTAAATAGGCAAGGACAGGAAATCAAAGAATGTGACTACCCCCACACCTGTAATTACTAGCAAATAACAAAATTCAGCAAACACTGACTAACTCCCAGTTCAGCTAATATTTCTTCCACACTGAAGAGCAGAGTGAAAAGTTCCAGTTCAGCTAAATATTCTTTCCACACAGTTAAAATCAATTTAAATACTGTATTTTTTGAAAAAAAAGCAGATAAAGGTACTTAAATTCTCTTATACGTCCAGTTGAATATAACAAGTTGTTAGCCGGCCAAAGCTGAGGTTTTTAAGCAGAAAATATTTCACACTGTACCACTTAAATAGGCAAGGACAGGAAATCAAAGAATGTGACTACCCCCACACCTGTAATTACTAGCAAATAACAAAATTCAGCAAACACTGACTAACTCCCAGTTCAGCTAATATTTCTTCCACACTGAAGAGCAGAGTGAAAAGTTCCAGTTCAGCTAAATATTCTTTCCACACAGTTAAAATCAATTTAAATACTGTATTTTTTGAAAAAAAAAGCAGATAAAGGTACTTAAATTCTCTTATACGTCCAGTTGAATATAACAAGTTGTTAGCCGGCCAAAGCTGAGGTTTTTAAGCAGAAAATATTTCACACTGTACCACTTAAATAGGCAAGGACAGGAAATCAAAGAATGTGACTACCCCCACACCTGTAATTACTAGCAAATAACAAAATTCAGCAAACACTGACTAACTCCCAGTTCAGCTAATATTTCTTCCACACTGAAGAGCAGAGTGAAAAGTTCCAGTTCAGCTAAATATTCTTTCCACACAGTTAAAATCAATTTAAATACTGTATTTTTTGAAAAAAAAGCAGATAAAGGTACTTAAATTCTCTTATACGTCCAGTTGAATATAACAAGTTGTTAGCCGGCCAAAGCTGAGGTTTTTAAGCAGAAAATATTTCACACTGTACCACTTAAATAGGCAAGGACAGGAAATCAAAGAATGTGACTACCCCCACACCTGTAATTACTAGCAAATAACAAAATTCAGCAAACACTGACTAACTCCCAGTTCAGCTAATATTTCTTCCACACTGAAGAGCAGAGTGAAAAGTTCCAGTTCAGCTAAATATTCTTTCCACACAGTTAAAATCAATTTAAATACTGTATTTTTTGAAAAAAAAGCAGATAAAGGTACTTAAATTCTCTTATACGTCCAGTTGAATATAACAAGTTGTTAGCCGGCCAAAGCTGAGGTTTTTAAGCAGAAAATATTTCACACTGTACCACTTAAATAGGCAAGGACAGGAAATCAAAGAATGTGACTACCCCCACACCTGTAATTACTAGCAAATAACAAAATTCAGCAAACACTGACTAACTCCCAGTTCAGCTAATATTTCTTCCACACTGAAGAGCAGAGTGAAAAGTTCCAGTTCAGCTAAATATTCTTTCCACACAGTTAAAATCAATTTAAATACTGTATTTTTTTGAAAAAAAGCAGATAAAGGTACTTAAATTCTCTTATACGTCCAGTTGAATATAACAAGTTGTTAGCCGGCCAAAGCTGAGGTTTTTAAGCAGAAAATATTTCACACTGTACCACTTAAATAGGCAAGGACAGGAAATCAAAGAATGTGACTACCCCCACACCTGTAATTACTAGCAAATAACAAAATTCAGCAAACACTGACTAACTCCCAGTTCAGCTAATATTTCTTCCACACTGAAGAGCAGAGTGAAAAGTTCCAGTTCAGCTAAATATTCTTTCCACACAGTTAAAATCAATTTAAATACTGTATTTTTTGAAAAAAAGCAGATAAAGGTACTTAAATTCTCTTATACGTCCAGTTGAATATAACAAGTTGTTAGCCGGCCAAAGCTGAGGTTTTTAAGCAGAAAATATTTCACACTGTACCACTTAAATAGGCAAGGACAGGAAATCAAAGAATGTGACTACCCCCACACCTGTAATTACTAGCAAATAACAAAATTCAGCAAACACTGACTAACTCCCAGTTCAGCTAATATTTCTTCCACACTGAAGAGCAGAGTGAAAAGTTCCAGTTCAGCTAAATATTCTTTCCACACAGTTAAAATCAATTTAAATACTGTATTTTTTTGAAAAAAAGCAGATAAAGGTACTTAAATTCTCTTATACGTCCAGTTGAATATAACAAGTTGTTAGCCGGCCAAAGCTGAGGTTTTTAAGCAGAAAATATTTCACACTGTACCACTTAAATAGGCAAGGACAGGAAATCAAAGAATGTGACTACCCCCACACCTGTAATTACTAGCAAATAACAAAATTCAGCAAACACTGACTAACTCCCAGTTCAGCTAATATTTCTTCCACACTGAAGAGCAGAGTGAAAAGTTCCAGTTCAGCTAAATATTCTTTCCACACAGTTAAAATCAATTTAAATACTGTATTTTTTTGAAAAAAAGCAGATAAAGGTACTTAAATTCTCTTATACGTCCAGTTGAATATAACAAGTTGTTAGCCGGCCAAAGCTGAGGTTTTTAAGCAGAAAATATTTCACACTGTACCACTTAAATAGGCAAGGACAGGAAATCAAAGAATGTGACTACCCCCACACCTGTAATTACTAGCAAATAACAAAATTCAGCAAACACTGACTAACTCCCAGTTCAGCTAATATTTCTTCCACACTGAAGAGCAGAGTGAAAAGTTCCAGTTCAGCTAAATATTCTTTCCACACAGTTAAAATCAATTTAAATACTGTATTTTTTGAAAAAAAAGCAGATAAAGGTACTTAAATTCTCTTATACGTCCAGTTGAATATAACAAGTTGTTAGCCGGCCAAAGCTGAGGTTTTTAAGCAGAAAATATTTCACACTGTACCACTTAAATAGGCAAGGACAGGAAATCAAAGAATGTGACTACCCCCACACCTGTAATTACTAGCAAATAACAAAATTCAGCAAACACTGACTAACTCCCAGTTCAGCTAATATTTCTTCCACACTGAAGAGCAGAGTGAAAAGTTCCAGTTCAGCTAAATATTCTTTCCACACAGTTAAAATCAATTTAAATACTGTATTTTTTGAAAAAAAAGCAGATAAAGGTACTTAAATTCTCTTATACGTCCAGTTGAATATAACAAGTTGTTAGCCGGCCAAAGCTGAGGTTTTTAAGCAGAAAATATTTCACACTGTACCACTTAAATAGGCAAGGACAGGAAATCAAAGAATGTGACTACCCCCACACCTGTAATTACTAGCAAATAACAAAATTCAGCAAACACTGACTAACTCCCAGTTCAGCTAATATTTCTTCCACACTGAAGAGCAGAGTGAAAAGTTCCAGTTCAGCTAAATATTCTTTCCACACAGTTAAAATCAATTTAAATACTGTATTTTTTCTAAGAAAAAAAGCAGATAAAGGTACTTAAATTCTCTTATACGTCCAGTTGAATATAACAAGTTGTTAGCCGGCCAAAGCTGAGGTTTTTAAGCAGAAAATATTTCACACTGTACCACTTAAATAGGCAAGGACAGGAAATCAAAGAATGTGACTACCCCCACACCTGTAATTACTAGCAAATAACAAAATTCAGCAAACACTGACTAACTCCCAGTTCAGCTAATATTTCTTCCACACTGAAGAGCAGAGTGAAAAGTTCCAGTTCAGCTAAATATTCTTTCCACACAGTTAAAATCAATTTAAATACTGTATTTTTTTGAAAAAAAGCAGATAAAGGTACTTAAATTCTCTTATACGTCCAGTTGAATATAACAAGTTGTTAGCCGGCCAAAGCTGAGGTTTTTAAGCAGAAAATATTTCACACTGTACCACTTAAATAGGCAAGGACAGGAAATCAAAGAATGTGACTACCCCCACACCTGTAATTACTAGCAAATAACAAAATTCAGCAAACACTGACTAACTCCCAGTTCAGCTAATATTTCTTCCACACTGAAGAGCAGAGTGAAAAGTTCCAGTTCAGCTAAATATTCTTTCCACACAGTTAAAATCAATTTAAATACTGTATTTTTTGAAAAAAAAAGCAGATAAAGGTACTTAAATTCTCTTATACGTCCAGTTGAATATAACAAGTTGTTAGCCGGCCAAAGCTGAGGTTTTTAAGCAGAAAATATTTCACACTGTACCACTTAAATAGGCAAGGACAGGAAATCAAAGAATGTGACTACCCCCACACCTGTAATTACTAGCAAATAACAAAATTCAGCAAACACTGACTAACTCCCAGTTCAGCTAATATTTCTTCCACACTGAAGAGCAGAGTGAAAAGTTCCAGTTCAGCTAAATATTCTTTCCACACAGTTAAAATCAATTTAAATACTGTATTTTTTGAAAAAAAAAGCAGATAAAGGTACTTAAATTCTCTTATACGTCCAGTTGAATATAACAAGTTGTTAGCCGGCCAAAGCTGAGGTTTTTAAGCAGAAAATATTTCACACTGTACCACTTAAATAGGCAAGGACAGGAAATCAAAGAATGTGACTACCCCCACACCTGTAATTACTAGCAAATAACAAAATTCAGCAAACACTGACTAACTCCCAGTTCAGCTAATATTTCTTCCACACTGAAGAGCAGAGTGAAAAGTTCCAGTTCAGCTAAATATTCTTTCCACACAGTTAAAATCAATTTAAATACTGTATTTTTTGAAAAAAAGCAGATAAAGGTACTTAAATTCTCTTATACGTCCAGTTGAATATAACAAGTTGTTAGCCGGCCAAAGCTGAGGTTTTTAAGCAGAAAATATTTCACACTGTACCACTTAAATAGGCAAGGACAGGAAATCAAAGAATGTGACTACCCCCACACCTGTAATTACTAGCAAATAACAAAATTCAGCAAACACTGACTAACTCCCAGTTCAGCTAATATTTCTTCCACACTGAAGAGCAGAGTGAAAAGTTCCAGTTCAGCTAAATATTCTTTCCACACAGTTAAAATCAATTTAAATACTGTATTTTTTGAAAAAAAGCAGATAAAGGTACTTAAATTCTCTTATACGTCCAGTTGAATATAACAAGTTGTTAGCCGGCCAAAGCTGAGGTTTTTAAGCAGAAAATATTTCACACTGTACCACTTAAATAGGCAAGGACAGGAAATCAAAGAATGTGACTACCCCCACACCTGTAATTACTAGCAAATAACAAAATTCAGCAAACACTGACTAACTCCCAGTTCAGCTAATATTTCTTCCACACTGAAGAGCAGAGTGAAAAGTTCCAGTTCAGCTAAATATTCTTTCCACACAGTTAAAATCAATTTAAATACTGTATTTTTTGAAAAAAAAGCAGATAAAGGTACTTAAATTCTCTTATACGTCCAGTTGAATATAACAAGTTGTTAGCCGGCCAAAGCTGAGGTTTTTAAGCAGAAAATATTTCACACTGTACCACTTAAATAGGCAAGGACAGGAAATCAAAGAATGTGACTACCCCCACACCTGTAATTACTAGCAAATAACAAAATTCAGCAAACACTGACTAACTCCCAGTTCAGCTAATATTTCTTCCACACTGAAGAGCAGAGTGAAAAGTTCCAGTTCAGCTAAATATTCTTTCCACACAGTTAAAATCAATTTAAATACTGTATTTTTTGAAAAAAAAAGCAGATAAAGGTACTTAAATTCTCTTATACGTCCAGTTGAATATAACAAGTTGTTAGCCGGCCAAAGCTGAGGTTTTTAAGCAGAAAATATTTCACACTGTACCACTTAAATAGGCAAGGACAGGAAATCAAAGAATGTGACTACCCCACACCTGTAATTACTAGCAAATAACAAAATTCAGCAAACACTGACTAACTCCCAGTTCAGCTAATATTTCTTCCACACTGAAGAGCAGAGTGAAAAGTTCCAGTTCAGCTAAATATTCTTTCCACACAGTTAAAATCAATTTAAATACTGTATTTTTTGAAAAAAAAAGCAGATAAAGGTACTTAAATTCTCTTATACGTCCAGTTGAATATAACAAGTTGTTAGCCGGCCAAAGCTGAGGTTTTTAAGCAGAAAATATTTCACACTGTACCACTTAAATAGGCAAGGACAGGAAATCAAAGAATGTGACTACCCCCACACCTGTAATTACTAGCAAATAACAAAATTCAGCAAACACTGACTAACTCCCAGTTCAGCTAATATTTCTTCCACACTGAAGAGCAGAGTGAAAAGTTCCAGTTCAGCTAAATATTCTTTCCACACAGTTAAAATCAATTTAAATACTGTATTTTTTGAAAAAAAGCAGATAAAGGTACTTAAATTCTCTTATACGTCCAGTTGAATATAACAAGTTGTTAGCCGGCCAAAGCTGAGGTTTTTAAGCAGAAAATATTTCACACTGTACCACTTAAATAGGCAAGGACAGGAAATCAAAGAATGTGACTACCCCCACACCTGTAATTACTAGCAAATAACAAAATTCAGCAAACACTGACTAACTCCCAGTTCAGCTAATATTTCTTCCACACTGAAGAGCAGAGTGAAAAGTTCCAGTTCAGCTAAATATTCTTTCCACACAGTTAAAATCAATTTAAATACTGTATTTTTTAAAAAAAAGCAGATAAAGGTACTTAAATTCTCTTATACGTCCAGTTGAATATAACAAGTTGTTAGCCGGCCAAAGCTGAGGTTTTTAAGCAGAAAATATTTCACACTGTACCACTTAAATAGGCAAGGACAGGAAATCAAAGAATGTGACTACCCCCACACCTGTAATTACTAGCAAATAACAAAATTCAGCAAACACTGACTAACTCCCAGTTCAGCTAATATTTCTTCCACACTGAAGAGCAGAGTGAAAAGTTCCAGTTCAGCTAAATATTCTTTCCACACAGTTAAAATCAATTTAAATACTGTATTTTTTGAAAAAAAAAGCAGATAAAGGTACTTAAATTCTCTTATACGTCCAGTTGAATATAACAAGTTGTTAGCCGGCCAAAGCTGAGGTTTTTAAGCAGAAAATATTTCACACTGTACCACTTAAATAGGCAAGGACAGGAAATCAAAGAATGTGACTACCCCCACACCTGTAATTACTAGCAAATAACAAAATTCAGCAAACACTGACTAACTCCCAGTTCAGCTAATATTTCTTCCACACTGAAGAGCAGAGTGAAAAGTTCCAGTTCAGCTAAATATTCTTTCCACACAGTTAAAATCAATTTAAATACTGTATTTTTTGAAAAAAAAAGCAGATAAAGGTACTTAAATTCTCTTATACGTCCAGTTGAATATAACAAGTTGTTAGCCGGCCAAAGCTGAGGTTTTTAAGCAGAAAATATTTCACACTGTACCACTTAAATAGGCAAGGACAGGAAATCAAAGAATGTGACTACCCCCACACCTGTAATTACTAGCAAATAACAAAATTCAGCAAACACTGACTAACTCCCAGTTCAGCTAATATTTCTTCCACACTGAAGAGCAGAGTGAAAAGTTCCAGTTCAGCTAAATATTCTTTCCACACAGTTAAAATCAATTTAAATACTGTATTTTTTAAAAAAAAGCAGATAAAGGTACTTAAATTCTCTTATACGTCCAGTTGAATATAACAAGTTGTTAGCCGGCCAAAGCTGAGGTTTTTAAGCAGAAAATATTTCACACTGTACCACTTAAATAGGCAAGGACAGGAAATCAAAGAATGTGACTACCCCCACACCTGTAATTACTAGCAAATAACAAAATTCAGCAAACACTGACTAACTCCCAGTTCAGCTAATATTTCTTCCACACTGAAGAGCAGAGTGAAAAGTTCCAGTTCAGCTAAATATTCTTTCCACACAGTTAAAATCAATTTAAATACTGTATTTTTTGAAAAAAAAGCAGATAAAGGTACTTAAATTCTCTTATACGTCCAGTTGAATATAACAAGTTGTTAGCCGGCCAAAGCTGAGGTTTTTAAGCAGAAAATATTTCACACTGTACCACTTAAATAGGCAAGGACAGGAAATCAAAGAATGTGACTACCCCCACACCTGTAATTACTAGCAAATAACAAAATTCAGCAAACACTGACTAACTCCCAGTTCAGCTAATATTTCTTCCACACTGAAGAGCAGAGTGAAAAGTTCCAGTTCAGCTAAATATTCTTTCCACACAGTTAAAATCAATTTAAATACTGTATTTTTTGAAAAAAAGCAGATAAAGGTACTTAAATTCTCTTATACGTCCAGTTGAATATAACAAGTTGTTAGCCGGCCAAAGCTGAGGTTTTTAAGCAGAAAATATTTCACACTGTACCACTTAAATAGGCAAGGACAGGAAATCAAAGAATGTGACTACCCCCACACCTGTAATTACTAGCAAATAACAAAATTCAGCAAACACTGACTAACTCCCAGTTCAGCTAATATTTCTTCCACACTGAAGAGCAGAGTGAAAAGTTCCAGTTCAGCTAAATATTCTTTCCACACAGTTAAAATCAATTTAAATACTGTATTTTTTGAAAAAAAAGCAGATAAAGGTACTTAAATTCTCTTATACGTCCAGTTGAATATAACAAGTTGTTAGCCGGCCAAAGCTGAGGTTTTTAAGCAGAAAATATTTCACACTGTACCACTTAAATAGGCAAGGACAGGAAATCAAAGAATGTGACTACCCCCACACCTGTAATTACTAGCAAATAACAAAATTCAGCAAACACTGACTAACTCCCAGTTCAGCTAATATTTCTTCCACACTGAAGAGCAGAGTGAAAAGTTCCAGTTCAGCTAAATATTCTTTCCACACAGTTAAAATCAATTTAAATACTGTATTTTTTGAAAAAAAAGCAGATAAAGGTACTTAAATTCTCTTATACGTCCAGTTGAATATAACAAGTTGTTAGCCGGCCAAAGCTGAGGTTTTAAGCAGAAAATATTTCACACTGTACCACTTAAATAGGCAAGGACAGGAAATCAAAGAATGTGACTACCCCCACACCTGTAATTACTAGCAAATAACAAAATTCAGCAAACACTGACTAACTCCCAGTTCAGCTAATATTTCTTCCACACTGAAGAGCAGAGTGAAAAGTTCCAGTTCAGCTAAATATTCTTTCCACACAGTTAAAATCAATTTAAATACTGTATTTTTTTGAAAAAAAGCAGATAAAGGTACTTAAATTCTCTTATACGTCCAGTTGAATATAACAAGTTGTTAGCCGGCCAAAGCTGAGGTTTTTAAGCAGAAAATATTTCACACTGTACCACTTAAATAGGCAAGGACAGGAAATCAAAGAATGTGACTACCCCCACACCTGTAATTACTAGCAAATAACAAAATTCAGCAAACACTGACTAACTCCCAGTTCAGCTAATATTTCTTCCACACTGAAGAGCAGAGTGAAAAGTTCCAGTTCAGCTAAATATTCTTTCCACACAGTTAAAATCAATTTAAATACTGTATTTTTTGAAAAAAAAGCAGATAAAGGTACTTAAATTCTCTTATACGTCCAGTTGAATATAACAAGTTGTTAGCCGGCCAAAGCTGAGGTTTTTAAGCAGAAAATATTTCACACTGTACCACTTAAATAGGCAAGGACAGGAAATCAAAGAATGTGACTACCCCACACCTGTAATTACTAGCAAATAACAAAATTCAGCAAACACTGACTAACTCCCAGTTCAGCTAATATTTCTTCCACACTGAAGAGCAGAGTGAAAAGTTCCAGTTCAGCTAAATATTCTTTCCACACAGTTAAAATCAATTTAAATACTGTATTTTTTGAAAAAAAAGCAGATAAAGGTACTTAAATTCTCTTATACGTCCAGTTGAATATAACAAGTTGTTAGCCGGCCAAAGCTGAGGTTTTAAGCAGAAAATATTTCACACTGTACCACTTAAATAGGCAAGGACAGGAAATCAAAGAATGTGACTACCCCCACACCTGTAATTACTAGCAAATAACAAAATTCAGCAAACACTGACTAACTCCCAGTTCAGCTAATATTTCTTCCACACTGAAGAGCAGAGTGAAAAGTTCCAGTTCAGCTAAATATTCTTTCCACACAGTTAAAATCAATTTAAATACTGTATTTTTTGAAAAAAAGCAGATAAAGGTACTTAAATTCTCTTATACGTCCAGTTGAATATAACAAGTTGTTAGCCGGCCAAAGCTGAGGTTTTTAAGCAGAAAATATTTCACACTGTACCACTTAAATAGGCAAGGACAGGAAATCAAAGAATGTGACTACCCCCACACCTGTAATTACTAGCAAATAACAAAATTCAGCAAACACTGACTAACTCCCAGTTCAGCTAATATTTCTTCCACACTGAAGAGCAGAGTGAAAAGTTCCAGTTCAGCTAAATATTCTTTCCACACAGTTAAAATCAATTTAAATACTGTATTTTTTGAAAAAAAGCAGATAAAGGTACTTAAATTCTCTTATACGTCCAGTTGAATATAACAAGTTGTTAGCCGGCCAAAGCTGAGGTTTTTAAGCAGAAAATATTTCACACTGTACCACTTAAATAGGCAAGGACAGGAAATCAAAGAATGTGACTACCCCCACACCTGTAATTACTAGCAAATAACAAAATTCAGCAAACACTGACTAACTCCCAGTTCAGCTAATATTTCTTCCACACTGAAGAGCAGAGTGAAAAGTTCCAGTTCAGCTAAATATTCTTTCCACACAGTTAAAATCAATTTAAATACTGTATTTTTTGAAAAAAAAGCAGATAAAGGTACTTAAATTCTCTTATACGTCCAGTTGAATATAACAAGTTGTTAGTCGGCCAAAGCTGAGGTTTTTAAGCAGAAAATATTTCACACTGTACCACTTAAATAGGCAAGGACAGGAAATCAAAGAATGTGACTACCCCCACACCTGTAATTACTAGCAAATAACAAAATTCAGCAAACACTGACTAACTCCCAGTTCAGCTAATATTTCTTCCACACTGAAGAGCAGAGTGAAAAGTTCCAGTTCAGCTAAATATTCTTTCCACACAGTTAAAATCAATTTAAATACTGTATTTTTTGAAAAAAAGCAGATAAAGGTACTTAAATTCTCTTATACGTCCAGTTGAATATAACAAGTTGTTAGTCGGCCAAAGCTGAGGTTTTAAGCAGAAAATATTTCACACTGTACCACTTAAATAGGCAAGGACAGGAAATCAAAGAATGTGACTACCCCCACACCTGTAATTACTAGCAAATAACAAAATTCAGCAAACACTGACTAACTCCCAGTTCAGCTAATATTTCTTCCACACTGAAGAGCAGAGTGAAAAGTTCCAGTTCAGCTAAATATTCTTTCCACACAGTTAAAATCAATTTAAATACTGTATTTTTTGAAAAAAAAAGCAGATAAAGGTACTTAAATTCTCTTATACGTCCAGTTGAATATAACAAGTTGTTAGCCGGCCAAAGCTGAGGTTTTTAAGCAGAAAATATTTCACACTGTACCACTTAAATAGGCAAGGACAGGAAATCAAAGAATGTGACTACCCCACACCTGTAATTACTAGCAAATAACAAAATTCAGCAAACACTGACTAACTCCCAGTTCAGCTAATATTTCTTCCACACTGAAGAGCAGAGTGAAAAGTTCCAGTTCAGCTAAATATTCTTTCCACACAGTTAAAATCAATTTAAATACTGTATTTTTTGAAAAAAAAAGCAGATAAAGGTACTTAAATTCTCTTATACGTCCAGTTGAATATAACAAGTTGTTAGCCGGCCAAAGCTGAGGTTTTTAAGCAGAAAATATTTCACACTGTACCACTTAAATAGGCAAGGACAGGAAATCAAAGAATGTGACTACCCCCACACCTGTAATTACTAGCAAATAACAAAATTCAGCAAACACTGACTAACTCCCAGTTCAGCTAATATTTCTTCCACACTGAAGAGCAGAGTGAAAAGTTCCAGTTCAGCTAAATATTCTTTCCACACAGTTAAAATCAATTTAAATACTGTATTTTTTTGAAAAAAAAAAGCAGATAAAGGTACTTAAATTCTCTTATACGTCCAGTTGAATATAACAAGTTGTTAGCCGGCCAAAGCTGAGGTTAGTATAGTAATTGGCCTTACCCTCTGCAGTCATAAATGTTTCTATTAATTGAATTTGTTAACATCAATAATCTTGGAGAAGCCAATATTGCCTGCTAGCATTCTCTTACATACTCATTACTTACACCTTTCTAGGCCTGAGCACCTGCCTATCTGAGTGCAAAGTACACAGGACTGGACATAAATCACTGACACCACAGGAAAACAAAAACACATTTGAAGTGTCATAAAAAATACACTTGAAGGGATTAGATCATAAGTGGATTGGAATGGTTATGGCACCTCTAAAATGTAGTTTGCGGGCTCTATATTTTAGCTATGTCAGTGTTCACACAGCTGTGAATCTGTCATCTCACCATCTGTGGTGTAAATCAGTCTTGTCTGTCAGTATTGTCTTACTCACATTACTTATATATTGCCAGATTGGAGTCCCTGCCTGTCTAGGTCTACACTCTACAGAGTTGTGGAAGAAATCACATATAGAGTTGTCAGAAAGCACACACAAGAAAGGATGGCTACCTGGATGTTTGAATCCATATAGCTCACCTAAAATGCATTTCAGGGATCAACATCCTGTAGCCAGGTAAATATCATCCTTATGTTGAATTATCCATATCACATCTGTTGATGTTGCAATTGCTACCTATTCACAATTATCTGTTATACAATCATAGTTGTTAGACATTGCTGGATATAAAGCCCTGCCTATCTAAGTACACAAAGTATAGATCTATGTATGAACTGCTGATGGCAGGGAAGAGATGTGTCAGAAAGCACACGCTTAAGGGATGATATCACTGGTATGTTTGAATACATATGACTCACTAAAATGTGTCTGAGGGATTAAAACCTTGCAACCATGTAAGTATTACCCCTATCTTGAATTATCTTCAGAATATCTGTTGCTAAAGCCATTAATATCTATTCTCTGTTTATTTATTTATTTATTTGCATTTGGTTACCAGGAAGGTGCACTGTGCTGTAATGAGCCCATTTTCAGTGGAAGCCCGGGGACAAAACTCCACATTAGCAATCACATACAATAGAGTCACATGGACAATGACATTCAATAGAAGAGTTACAGTTGAGTACATAAAATAAGAGCAATAGTTGAATGAACACAGTAAATAATTTGAGTGTAATATTTGAGTACAATGTAAGAGATACGGTAGTGTTCACAATTAAATGTCACAGTTAAAATAAGTAAGTTAAACATGTCAGTAACTTAAACTCTGGCGGCATTCTATGAATATTAGCACTTATGAGGTCCTAAGCTTAAATAAAGGAGAGTGTGTATATCACATTGGACCAGTATTGTTGTTAAGTAGTTGTTTCAAGATAGAAGACTTTGGAAGATATTTTAATGATTAATGATAATAATATGCATAGGATTTTGAAAAGACAGAGTAATAGTAGTGGAAGAGAGAGCGAAGTTTTGAGAGGTGCGGTATTGACACATGTGCACTGCCATAGAGAGAAAAAGTGTTTCCTCAAGATTTTTTTTTTGAAGAAAACTGCATTGCTGGCGGTCCTAATTGATGGTGGGAGGGTGTGCTATAGTTTGGCAATCTTGCCAGCTGAAAGGTTTGTTTTTTCTACCTTCAGGATCAGATGATTTTCTGATTGGAAAGGTTTACTTGGTTGGTACAGAATAAGTAAAGAAGCAAGGGCAGGGCAGTCTAATGGTTTGAATGCAATTTTATGTGCTGTGGTTAATTGTAAGTATGCAAGATAATGTGGGAGTTCTAGCCGGTTTAGTAGGTGTAAGGAGGAACAATGATGGGTTGAGTATTTAGGACTGGTTGTGAACTTGACAATTTTATTGTAACACATCTCAAGAGAAGACTGGATATTGGTAAGGAGAATGGCACCATAAAGGAGAGAAGGTAGTAGAAAGGTAGAGGCCAGGGTTTGTTTTGTGGAGCAGTTGAGGAAGTTTTTTTCTTTATAGAGGATGCCATTTTTTATGTGTTTTTTGTTTGATACTGCTGTGCATATGCAGGTGAAATGTTTGGTTTTCATCTATGATGACACTTAGTAGTTTTGTGTGTGGTACAACCTCAATGATAGTTCTAGTTGGAAAATCAATAGTGAATTCATTCTTGTTTAGGGAAGTAGTTTTTTTTAGGGGTAAATAGCACACATTTAGTTTTGTTAGGGTTTAGGGCAAGATGACTATTAGTCATCCACATTTCAGTAGATGTGAGGGCATTTTGGATAAGTTGCTGTAATTCAAAAGTGGACTTGGCAGTGCAGATAATGGCTGAGACATCTGCACATTGGATAACAGTGACTTGACTAGGAATGGTGTGGAAGTTGTTGATGAAAATGGTGAACAGAAGGGTCCCTAGTATGGAGTCTTGGGGGACCCCTGTGGTCATGGTAAGGATTGGTGATAAATAATGCTGCCACTTGGTTGATTGTTACCTGTTTGTAAGATAGTTTGAGAACCAGCTCAGTGTGGGGGGGGGGGTCAGTTGCCTAGGTTGGAGAGTTTTGTAAGGAGTAGTGGGTGGGAGACTGCATCAAAGACCTTAGAAAGGTCAAGAAAGAGTGAGAAAACAATCTTCCCACATTGCCTGCCCAGTTAACTGTGTCTATGAAGGATATGAAAGGTGTAGTGGTGTTGTGGTCTGGCCTGAAGCCATGCTGAGTGGAGGAAAGGATTTGGTTATTGAGCAGATGGTTAGGAAGTTTAGTATGAATGCCTTTTTCCAAGATCTTAGAGATGGGTGAGAGGATAGCAATAGGTCAAAAGATGGAAATGCCTGTGTTGTTGCCACCTTTATGAAGAGGGAGAATATATGCTTTTTTCCATATTGTAGGTACATAAGGCTCAAGGGTAGATCTGTTAAGAAGTATACTTATAGTGTAGGCAATAGAGTTAGCTGTCATTTGTAGGTATTTGGGAGGTAAGTTGTCAGAGGTGGTAATGCCAGATTTGAGCTTAAGGGGTAGTTTTCTTACAGTGGTAGTAGGTATAGGGGAAAAAGAAAACCTAGGTAAAGGGTGAATAGTGGTATTTTGTGTGCATGGCTTTGAAGGTGCAGGGTTAGTACTTAGTTTAGTCTCAGGAAAGGTGGTGGTGGGATTAGCTATAGTGTTGATGAAATATGAGATGAGGAGAGTGGCTATTTCAGTAGTTTTTTTTGTCTGGATTTGGACAGGGGTTATTCTTTGCACCTGGGTTTAGCAAAGCAGTAATGGAGTTCCAGAATTTTTGGGGGTTTTGCATTTGATAACTTTGCAGATTTTGGTAGTGTTCTTTTTTATCTTTAATAGCTAGATGCTTTAATTGATTACGGAGTTGCTTGAATTGTGAGATCAGAAGGAGTTTTTTGCCATAATTTCCATGCTTTATCTCTAGCAATCATGAGTTGCTTAGTGGGTCTAGCGATTCAAATGGCATGGTTGGTTTTTACTCTTTTTTGTCAGAGTAGCGCTAGATTGTTTAGAATATTAAGAAATGTTGATCTGAAGAACTAGACAGCCTCATCGAGGGGAAGGACTTCTAGTGCATTCCAGTTGATGTTTTGTAAAGTTTCATTAAGGGTGGTTGGGTTAAAGTTGGATATATTTATTGTTTGTTTATACTAATGTTCACTTAGTACTGGAGTGGTTTCACATAGTATATAGGTGGGTAGTTGGTCACTGATACTACTGGGTAATGTGCCTGTAATGGAGATTTTATTTGGGTCAGTGACTAGAATCCAGTCCAAAATGGAGCCACTGTCATTGTTTTTGTTGGGTTTAGTTACATCAGTAATTCGCTGGGTAAAGTTATATAGATTGATATTGGAAGAAGGATGGTGGTAGTAGAAATCTAGACTGTTAATATTTATGTCACCTAGGATGATTTTTTTCATTTTTAATATTATTTGATGTCCAAGCAAGAATTTCTTCTAATATAGGAATGTTAGTACCTGGAGAGATGTATAGGATTGTAAAGCAGAGAGTCTTGCAGTTGTTCATTTTTAGGAAAGATATTAATATTTTGGCTGTGGACAAAATGTGGAATAGATTTAGTATATGGGATTATAGTGAAGGAGTATGGGTGTAGTAGTGCAACCCCTCCACCACTCAACCACTGTGCAGTAACTGAGACCTGGAACAAGGTTCCAGAGAGCACCCCTGCAATACCAGGCTACAACTCTTACCACACTTTTCGGCCACCAAACCAAGACCAAAACACTAAAGGTAGAGGAGTGTACATGTTCACCAAGAATATTCACACCTCCAGGCTAGTTTCCCAACACAATGCATCTGAAATTCTTCAGGTCCAACTAACACAAGGTAAGACTGCAGTCCAAATTATAGCTTGCTACAGATCCCCCACCATGCCCCAAGATTCTCACTACACCTTTCTAAACATACTGGAAAAAAACAAACACCCTAATACTGGGTGATTTCAACTACCATGCCATAAACTGGGAAAACTCCTCGGGTACCAACACCTTTTCCCAGCGGTTCTTGGAATTCATAAATTCCAACGCCCTGGATCAACGTATCCATTGTCCCACCAGGGGCTCCAATATCCTAGACCTGGTCATTACCAACATGGGAGATAGATGCTCCACACCAGTGGTCATCCCCTCATTTGTCAGGTCTGATCATAAGCTAATCACCCTTGACATCCACACCCCACCTCCACCCCTCAGTAAGGAAACCTCTGTAAAAAAAAACCTCTCCAAAGCCAGCTTCATGCTACTCAAGTCAGAAATAACAAACTTCATGACACCCATGCAGACAGGAGCTGAAAGTTTGACTGCTGAATCCTACACTAAGCGCTGTATGAGCATATCCATTCATGCATGAATTGTGCGATCCCAAATAGAACCAAGACACTCTCCTCCAAAAAAAAGGAAGTCATTCTGGTGGTACCCTGCCATAAACAAACTATACAACAGACGGAAGAAACTGTTGCAGAAAAGAGGAAAATACCAGAATGCAAAAAACTCCCTTACCAGCCATAGTAAGAAGCTGAGATCCCTCATAAAATCCTCCAAAGCTAGTTACGAAAATAAAGATTCCAAAGACAACTGCGAGGCATTCTCTAGTTATGACAAGAATCTAAATGGCAATGCTCAGATCTGCTCTGAGCTACAACAGAATGGCATTAAATATAGTGATCCCAAGGATATTGCCAATATCCTGGCAGATCAATTTATTGCCAACTTCACTCCCCTCTCATCCCCTAAAGAGCTCATCTCAATACCAAAAGATTGCCAAATTCTGGTAATCATGGCCACACAGGTAGAAACCGCACTCTCCAAAGTTAAGAATGCAGCATCCACGGGACCAGATGACATCCAGGGCTGTGTACTACATGAACTACAAAATGAACTGGCACCTCACCTAAGTGTCATGTTTAATCATAGCCTCACCTCAGGCTTCATGCTCATTGAGTGGCTCACAGCTACAGTTAACCCACTGCACAAGCGGGGATCCACCTTGGATCCCGGGAACTACTGTCCCATCAGTCTGATGAGCCTGAACTGCAAGGGCATGGAACACATTATCATGGAACTTATAAACAAAGACATTGGCAACCTTCAAACACTGGACCCCACAAAGTTTGGGTTCGTGAAGGGCCGATCTTGTCTCCTGAACCTGATTGACTTTTTCAAATCAGTCTCCAGAGCTGTGGATGAGGGTAAGGCAGTCCACACAGCCTATCTGGACCTTGCCAAGGCCTTCGACACCATCGCTCACTCTGGAATCATAAACTTACTAAGCTCGGCATAAATCCCTACGTCACTCGATGGGTTGCCAACTGGCTTACAGACTGAACCCAGACTGTAAAAGTAGGCGACTTCAAAATCCAGCTCCAGACAAGTGACAAGTAGAGTACCTCAGGGTTCAGGCCTGGGACTGCTCTTGTTTGGCATCTACTTCTCTGAAGTACAGGCCAGCACTAAGGGACTCTAGCTAACAATGTTCGCAGGTGACTGCAAGCTGGGAGCCATTACTGAATCCCCAGATGATGCGGATATTCTACAAAAGGGCCTTAGAGAAACAGATGCTTGGTACCAGATCCTTGGGATCAAGGTTAATGCCAAATAATGTATAGTTATCCCCTTTTGGAAAAACCATGTACCCATGAATTACCACATATGTGGCAGTACACTAAACACTGAAAGTCTGATGAGAGACTTACGGACACAGGAGGACAGTGGTCTCACCTTAGATAACCACATCACCACAACAGTCAGGAAATCCTTGTATGTGGCACGCCTCATCACTAAGGGCTTTTCATTCAGAAAAAAAGGAGGTCATTGTCCTACTGTACTCATCTCTCATTAGACCCATTATAGAGTACAATACCCTGTTTGGTATGTACCTCACAAGACATCTGCAACAGCTGGAAAGGCCACAGAAATACCTCACTAAAAGAATCACAGGCCTAAAGCAGACGCCCTATGCTGACCATCTAAAAACACTCCAGCTATACTCTGTGTCATACCGTCTACTCAGCGGCGATCATTGCTTAACATACAAGGCCATGTCAAACCCTGAGCTGCTGGATATGCTCCACTTAAAGAAATCCTAATCCCTCAGAGCCACACGCTCCAGGGATCTAAACCTTGTCATCACAATGAACAAAACATGCTGGAGGTATAGGTTCATGACCCAGAGATGCCCCATACTCTGGAATGGACCACCCATACATGTCAAGCAGAGCGCCTCCTTGGCCCTCTTCAAAAGGAACCTTGACGATTGGATGGGAGATAGGAAATTCACCCTGGGGATCACGTCAGTTGCCCTGCTAGAAAGGGGTCCAGGGAAGTAAATATTGTGAGAAGAAATATCCAGGGAATTGTTATGGCTAGGCTTGTATAGGCCCTAGGGCCAATAGCCTAGTACCAACCTATGAACCTATGAAGCTATGAACCTTTTTTCCTAGGTCTATATGATTTTAAAGAAGCATAACCTGGGGGAGAAATTCAGCATTTTTTATGCAGGGTTTTAACCATGTTTCAGTGGCAGGTATAAGATCTGGTTTATTATGAGCTATCCAGGTATGCAATTTTGGAAGTTTCTTTCTGATGCTTTGAAGAGTAAGAGTTGTAATATTTAATGATTTATAGGAATTAGGAATGTTAGGAGAGGGAGATATGGGACCTGGGTTGGTATGCATATCTCCGCATTTGAGTAAAGGTTACAACATTTATATGGGTAATGAAGGGTAGCTGTTTTCCTTTTGTTTTGGTATGATACACTAAATGAAAGTGTTTCTTGATGTTGTCTTGTATGGGAAAGATTTTTACTTTAGTGCATAGAAATATATTTATTGCACATAGGCTAGAGGATAACTCAGAGTAGCTAATAAAAAATAGGGTTTGTGCACATGTTATAGATGTAGGCTTGTTGGGTAGGTATGTTACTTGGAGTGTTGTTAAGTTTAGTAGGAGGTAGAAGAAAAGAGAGTGGCTGAGGAGTATTGTATTAGAGGTGAGCGACATAGTAGATAGGAGAGGATTTTTGTATGTGAAGGAATCTAAATGTGTGAGACTTAAGAGGTATAATGTACTTGTAGGATAGCTCTTGGACTACTGATAGATGGGGAGAAGGAACTGATTGGTTAATTAATTGGTGTATTGTAAGGATGGGGTGTTGGTGAGGGAATGATGTGATATGAGATTGATTTGAAGATGATTCCAATACTTATGCAAAGGAAAAAGCAAAACTAATCAATACAAAAAGCAGTACCATAGATATTTGAAGAGAAATACAGGCAAAGGCATCTGAATATGGATAATTTTACAATACAAAAATAAGAAAACAAATGAATAAAGTAGGAAAGATGATTAGTAATGGAGAAGTTAAAAAGCACTTACATACTCATCCCAAACAAACACTAACCTGGTTGAAAAACAGAAAAATGAAACTCCTCCTTAAGAGTGAACATGCACGCTATCCTAAAACTATAGACCAATAACTTGCCTCCTGGTGATGTATAAACTGTATACTGGAGTTCATGCTGGCAAAGTTTATAGTCATTTAAAAGAAAATTCAATCATGGCAATATATCAAAAGGGTAACAAAACAAAGTCATATGGAACAAAGTATCATTTGTTGTTAAATAAAGTCATAATGGACAATTGTAAAAAGGGGAACACAATAAGTATGGCCTGGATAGATTACAAAAACGCATTTGACAGCATTTCACATTCATGGATAAAGGAGTGCTTACAGATGTATAAGATTCACCCTAAATTGATCAATTAAATTACAGTGACCCTGAAACAGTGTCAAACCACTTTGCAGCTAAGTGATGGAAAAGGACAAATTACTATCTCAGGAATAAAAAGTCAAAGGGGAATATTCCAAGATGACTCTTTGCCATTGTTGCTCTTTCATCTTGCTCTTAAACCATAACGTTGTCTACTTAACAGATTAGGTCATGGTTTCACCTTGACTCCCAGAAAACAACAAAGTGTAAGGACTGCTCAGTTTTTTTATGGGAATGATTTAAAATGGTGTAGTTTATCAGATGAGGAACTGAAAGCACAACTGCAAGTGGTCAAAACTTTATCAGATGATATAAGCATGTAATTTGGTCTCGATAAATGTGCAAAGCAAAATTTAAAGCAGGAAAGCTACAGCACTAATAATATATTAATCTGGGAATGGAATGTGGTAAGGGAACTTGAGCAAGAGGGAGTGTATAAATATTTAGATATTGATGAAGGATCAACAATACAACATGAAATAATATAAGCAAAACTCATTATGGAATATTTTGGAAGACTGAATTTAATACTGAAAACAGCCCTGACATCTAGAAGCAAAGTCCAAGCTATAAACCAATTTGCTCATCCTGTTCTGACTTACAGTTTTGGGGTGACTGACTGGCCCCAAAAGGTATTGGAGCAGTTGGACAGGAAAACAAGAAAAAAATTTAATGTTTATCAAATGATATATAAAAATCAGTGTATACCAAGATTATATACTTCTCATTCTGAAGAAAGTATGGGCCTCCTCCAAACTGATCATTGTATAGATCCGCAATCGTACAGCTACATTCATATCTGCTGACTTCACCAGATCTAAACATAGCGAAAAGTTTTAAAACATGAGGAGAACATGTCTATGATGACTTGTCTGCTTAGTTTAGTAGAAGCATATTGGTGTCAAGTCGGAATGGAAATCAAAGCAGGAGCAGACAAAAATCCGGCAGTAACTGAATGTGCCAAAAAAGAAAGGAACAATATAAGGAAAATGATCAAAAGAGAAGGCAAAACATGTGGAAAGGGCATAAATATAGTTGTAAGTACAGACAATTCCTGGAACCACATAATTTCAATCAGGATCTGATGCAGGAATGGTTAACGAGAAGAAAATTTAAACAATTGATGAAGAGTCAATATTGGCAGCCTAGGACAGTGGTTTACAAAGTCCATTGAACATGTGGGAGAAACAGGCAAATGTAGGTTCTGTAAAACAGAACTGGAACCAGTCACACATCTCATTGCTGAGTATAACACACTAATGGCAGAGGGCTTGTAAACTGAAAGGAACAATAATAATGTGACAAAACTACTGCATTTGGAGATTGTACAACCATTATAATATTGAAGTAGCTAACAAGCACTGGAAACATGAGCCACAAAGCAATACAGAGAATGATGAAGTTTATATCACATGGGCTCACCCATTACCAACAGTTCATAAAAAAGATGAGAGAAAACATATATAGTAATTCATGAAAAGAAGACAAAATAGCTTTGATAATTGAAATTGCTACACCCAGAGATTACAGTGTCTTATGTACAGAGAGGAAAACAGTTATAAAATATCAGGATTTGCAGGCAGAAATACGGGCAATGTGGAAGAAAGATACCCAGGCAGCTTCAGTAGTAGTAGTAGGAGCAATGAGTCTCATAAAAAAATATACAGTCATATTTAGATGCTAGTGATTAACTCCATATGAATTGCAGGAGTCAATTCTGGGCACATTGCAGGTACTGCAAAGATCACTTTTGACTAACATCAAAGACTGAAATTATACTAATTTCACAAACCTTTATCATGCTTTGATTTAGGAATGGGTTCCATTCACATCATAGTAAAAGAATCCCAAAAAACTTGGAGAAACTATACTGAGAAAGACCTTTACAATGTCTGTTATGAAACATCTGCTGTGGGGGATGCAGCATCCATAAGGCTGAACAGCTAATACATTGCCAGTTGATGTCCATTGTGGTCATGGGTGCTCTAGATCCCTCTCCCACAGTGGTACTACTTCCACTATGTCAGAGGTGGATGTTTCTACACCCATAAGTGGTTGTCCACATGGTCATGGTCCTGGATGTATTTACAATCAGAGCTCATACAGCAGACTTTGTTCATATTCAGATAACACCCCACATTCTAGCCATGGTCATGGAACTAGCAGCACAAGTCCTGGTAGAGGTAGTTCACATGATTAGGTGTTTCAACTTTGAACTGGATCCTCTACCATGCACGGCTTACACCTGTCCAAATTATGGTGCTAGCATAAATGCTGTAGTTGTGTTCCTGCAGAAGCACACATAGTACCCCTCAGATTGACCTTGATACTTCACACATACACACACACACACACACACACACACACACACACACACACACACACACACACACACACACACACACACACACACACACACACACATAACTCTGTGCAAATGTTGATGACTCTGTCCTGCCCTTTGCACACTTAGGTGATTAGGTCTGCCTATGTCTAATGCACATAGTGGCCAGTTAATGCTTGTTTTGTTGAATGTCATATATCAATCTGTATACATAGCAGATTTTAATTTGCTTAGTCTGCTTCACTTCAATAGTGGTATTAGTTATAATTGTCATCATTGTAGTAGGGTTAGTAGTACTAGTACAAGTAAAAAAAGAGTATTACTTATGTAGTATAACCTGCTCAGCCCATTGTACAGATGTTGCTGTCATTGGTCTGACCCCTGCTTAAGTGTCTGACATGGGCTGCTTATATGTGCTGCACAAGAGTGAGCAGACAATGCATGCTTTTCATAAATGCCGCTTTGCTTTATACTGCTGGATTGCAATTTGTCATTTGTGTATTATTTAATTCTGTTTTTGTTTGTAGTCATGAGGTTGTAGAGATATGCTTGATTATCTCCTGTACAGATGATGCTAACATTACCCTACCCTTGTAGGATTTTTGACATGGGGCTGATTATGATTGATGTACAGGGTGGAACCAAAATACATATGTAAGTAAAATATTTGTATTCCATTTAGCATCTTAGTTGGTTTTGGTTGTATTTGGTCTATATATCAGTCATACATAGTGCTAATGACATCCCTCAATTGATGAACACTGTTTGATTTTACCTATAATTATAGGTAAGCATTATTGTGTCCATTATAGGTTTGTCATTTACCTTTGTTACTGCTGATGAGAATCGATACCCATGATGCTCACGGTAGCCGACCATTGCATGGCTAAGTGAAGGCTGGTACGACTGCATATATACATATTACTGTCCGCATGTGCTTAGCTCATTTATTTATTAACAGTGAGTGTGTGTGCTGCTCACTGTCTGTTAGCCAGTACAATGGCATAGTATGCACACCTCCATCTGCTATGGTCATCCCAGCAGCAAGTTCCTCATCTGACCCCTCATCTGTGTCTGCTAGCCCTTCCTGTGGTGCTGGGAACTACAGTCCCTTTCCTGTGGCACCCTGCTGCAACTACTTTCTGAATATAATGTTACGTAAGATGACTCAGTATTTTGGCAGAAGTGATGGGGTCATATTGCAGGCAAATCTATATATATCTAGATAACGGAGCAGTGATTTTAACAGCCCAAACACACACTCTATGATATTACTAGTTAGTGCATGCACACTGTTGTAAACATGTTCAGTATGCTTGTGTGGGTTTCTCATAGGAGTCATCAGCCAAGGGTCTAGTGCATATCAAGCAACCCTGACTAGATATCCTTGTGGAAAGTCACTCCTTGTAAACTTTAGGTATAGATTGCAAATGTGTCATATGTGGGAGTCATGGAAACTGGCAGAGTGACTTGCACACAGATTATAGATGATACCTTGTGCATTACAGACCACCTGACAATTGATGGAGTGCTTACCTTTTCTATTTATGTACC
>NC_056731.1:1075599520-1075634520 GCF_019279795.1 Protopterus annectens
TCTACTGATATCTACATGAGATGGATTACCAACCCTTAAGATAGTTACACAATGGCTACAAAATGTTTCTGAGGGCTGGAACCCATCTTAGGGATAATGTTAAACAAGACATGCCCCTGGGTTTAATAATCTTCCATGTAAGACTAGATTAGTCTTACACGGAAGCACCAGTGTAAGAGTATGATGGCAGCACTCCATGCATATTAATGAGGGAATGCTGCCTCAACTCTAAAGCTTACACGGAGCATGGATGAGTGTAGGAGGCATGTCAGAATGCAGAGCAGTCCAAAAATCCATGCCCCTGCAATGAAGAAATGCCGCAACTTCCAGTTACATGAGCGAGTTTGCTCACATGTGTACAATGTAAGACTACACTGCCCCATATGTTAAACAACTTAGAAAATTAAAAATAAAAAAACATTTTTTCTTCCGATATACCTGCCCGTAGTTGCGCGGGTTTGCACAGGTTTGCCCATTGCTTAGCTACAGTTAGCAGCTTAGACACCAGAAGAGGATAATAAGAAAAATATATGCAAATTAAGCAATATAGCAATAGCGTAGTGGTTAGAGCCTTCACACAAAGATGGGGCATTCCTGATTCGAGTCCTACTACTGCACGTTCCATTTTCTGTGGGAAATCTGTATACAAAAATATTTCCTGACATTTTTTATGTATAAGTTTTGTAAAAAGCATTGAAATGTTAAATGTATTAGTGAACGAATTATATATATATGAAGGTAAAATGGTTATGCATTCTGAGGAACGAGTGCCCTATTTTAAGCAATATTGAGCATATTTAAATACAATTGCGTATAGATGTGCACCACTCTAACCAGCGCAACCACAATGTCTTTGTGCATAGCTGCACACCACGCTAACTAGCGCAACCACAACGTCTTTACGTGTAGCTGCGCACCGCCCTAACTAGCGCAATATCAGGCAACATCGAGCAAAGTCGGGCAAGGTTGAGCAAAGTTGGGTAAACATGCTCACACCTGCTTTACTGTTCTTTAACCAGTCAGGTCTGCCCAGCAGGAAAATGAAAAGCAGTGATAGGGCTCAAACTCAGGATACTGTGCACTGTAGTCACATTACTTAACCACTAAGCCATGACAGCATTTTACAAACATGCACTTTCAACAAACACATATCTATCAATGGAATTTTAAACATTGCCAACATCAGCTAAGCAGGCGTGCCTACAGCTGAGTTTTCCCAAAACTGACCAATCACAAATAAGTGCAGGAAATGAGGCATATTTAAGCTCCACAGGTGGGAATACTTGCTATAACTGGTTGTAGCTTCCTTCTGCAGTCAGCATGGCTGGTATTGGTGAAGGCACTCAATTTAGAGTGCAACGCTGGGACATCCAGGAGTCCAAAATTATGGTTTCACTCCTCATCCAAAAAATGAGGAAAGACTCCTGAGGGGCCAGTACCAGGGTACCCAATATAAAATGGAGGCCTGGAACAGTCTTGTCCATGATCTCACCAGTGCCACTGGTGTTCCTCGGACTGGTGAGCAGGTCAGGCACCATTATTCTGACCTAAAGCGATGTAGGGGGTATGAACTGTACCAGTGGATCCAGGAATCCTGTACGATGCCTAATGCCCCAGTATTGAATAAGTAGTCATTGTATTAAGTAGTTAAGAATTGCTATGCTTGTCTATACTATGGATAGGTATGTTTCAGTATCACTGCATTTACTTCACAGCTGCTGGTGATGGGGCTATGAACCTGCAAGCCCATGAAGATAGGCTGCAAAGGCTCCATCATGAGTAAGGTTAGTAATTATTCTGCATGTGCTGTTATATAAAATAAATGAGAGAGCCTTCAAAAAGTCTTTTAACCCAATAAATAAAGGTGTAATAATCCTTTAATAAATGTGTGATTCATGGAGTGCGTCTGTGTCATTTTCTTTGATATTTTGTTGTACTGTTGCATTCTACAAATAGTGTTGTATTAAGCAGTGTCAACCTACACTTGGGTAGGCCCATATAACGTGGATGAAGGGAGTGCCAGTAGCTTGTATGCATATGAGCAGCCCTCAACTGTTGGTTCATGCCAAGCATGTACAGGTTAATCTGGCACATGAGTAGCTTGGTATTGTGTTCCCCAGAAATGTCAGTGCGCTGCCAGAAATGTTGGGAGCTGTTAACATATAACTGATACTTTCACCTGAACATATCTAGATAATTATATGAAAGTAGAGCTGTCAATGTACCATCTTAGCAGTAGTGTGTGTGAGCAATTCTCAAAATATGTTGCAGTAACATCTGCATCTTTTACAGTTTGTATGTAAGATACAGCTCATGTATATAATGATCTAGCAAAATCCAATTGCACAATATAAGGACATTGGGTAGTGTAATAATACATGTAAGGGACATATAACTGCAGTTAATAGGAATGTAGTGAAAACAAGAAGGATATATAAGTTGTTAATTGAGCTATCCTTTTCCACCCTACTGTATGTGCATAAAAATGCAATTCCACACCTCAATCGGTATGTCTGATCTCAAAACATTTGTTGGGACATATGTCCTATTGGTTTATAAATATTTGCATTTATTTCTATGCATGTGCCCTGTTAAAATACCACAATATTGGTGGCCTGTTGCCATCAATTAAACCTGCATGCTGTTGTAATGTCTGCTATTGTTCTATATATGCATGTGTCATGCTTGCATTTCAACTGTTGAAAATCTGGTGTGTTGGGTAAATGGGAATACTTCTGCATGCTGTTATATCTAAATGGCAATGCTATTGACTGTTACTAACCCATATCTTTATTAAACTCTCTAAAACATAGTTCATATGGGAAGGCCGGTCCCAGCGGACCCACCTTTCCCACCTCAGCTGGCCATAGCACCTGGCACCAGCAGATCCGGTGCCCAGCCTGGGACCTCCTCCTCCATTGGCCCTGTGCCACCTTTGGGTGGAAGCACTGCAGGGGATGGGGTTTGCCCCTCCGTGCAAGCATGGGAGGAGAGGCATTTATCACCCTTCGTAGGGTCCGGGCTGTGGTGCATAGAGAGATTGAACGTTCTGTTGCAGAACCTCTATGCCATCTTGAGGAGCGAGTGGTGCAACTCACGGGTCAGCCTGCCCATCCTACACAGCCCCCAGCACAGCCATCTTCTGGGCTGTGAAGGTGCAGTGGTGACTGCCCATGGTTGGGGACCTCAGTCCCACTGTTTCCATCTGGGGGCTCATGGGCTTGCAATTTCCAAACATCCCCCCCGTCAAAGGTGTTCACCCACCACATGTGTCATATACCACCCCTGTATGCATCTTGTTTGTTTTGTCTGTTTACCTCCCTAACCTACCTCCCCAAATATACCTACTTCCCCTACCCCACATTCCACTCTCACCTGAAAAAAAAAGGGCAATCTGCTCCCAAAAAAAAAATGACACCCCATACATAGCTGCTCATTTTGCACACATGTCCACTGGACACATGAAATGTTATTTAATTGGCATTACAACATACTTTGTTGTCCTCACCCCTCTCTCAGTGGTTGAAGGGTTCATACCTACTTCCAAATTTATTGCATATGCACAGCTGTTGCTGTTGAAGAAATGGGCAGCTATGGACCTTCCATACACCTGTCCTGCACATCCCGAGCTATTTTTTCATACTGTCTTTCCCTCTTTGTGCCCCTTTTTCACCAATTTCCTATCTCCCCATTTTTCTTTTCTTTCAAAGAAGTTAGTGCAGGGGTGAGCAGGAGTAAGCACAATTAAGCAGTAGTTAGCGGGTTTGCACTTAGCTAAGCAATGTGCAGCATTGCACAAATCCATGAAAACCCACTTATAACTGCTTAAAAGTGCCTTAGTCACTCTGTATGTGAGGGCCCTTGTTCTGCACAGGAACAGAATAAAACACCTCTGTAAGTCTCAAACCCCGGACCTTGCATACACCACACAACATGAAGTACCACTAAGCACAGCAGATATACATCAAGTTGGTGCTTAAATAATTATATCATGCATCAGAATGAGTGAATGTAAAGGAAAATTAGGAATACCATACCACACAACTTGTTCTGTGGATGTTGACCAACAGTTGTTGTGGGATTACATTACATGACTGTGATAAGAGAAGCAGCCATTCTAGCAGGAAATAATGTTACACCATCACTTTACTACCCCACACAATATCACAGCAGGACAAACACTTGCATATCTGTTTAGAGCAGAGGCCATGCCTCTCAACTGTCCCTAATTTTCAGGGTTGTCCCTGATTTTGACCCAAATTTTAGCTCTGTCCCTCTGAATCCCTCCTAAAACTACTGACTTTGGGTAGAAAGGTGGTGAAGTACACTTAATGAATAATGAAAATAATTAAGAGTTAGACATTTCTTTTACTTCAGAAAAGGTGTATTAATTCATATGCTCTGATTCTCTCAATGTTTCATCTTAATGGCACTAATATTTTAAAGGTGTCCCTGATTGTCCCTGACATTTTCTTGACATTTCCCTGAATCTGTTCAAATATGTACCTGATTGGTTGAGAGATCTGCCAGAAGCAGAAACACAGAGGCATATTAGCTTTTCTGCTGTTACACAATGTGCAAATAGCTTTGGAAGGAGTTTTGGAAGCATACCCTTATGTAGGAATACAACACTGAAATACAAATGGATGTAGCCATGTACTAGTAGCAACTAACTGTAAAAATGCCATTGCTCTATTGCTAAAATGACCGTAGTGGTGCACAGACAAAAAATAACAGGCTATTCTCTGGCTACCATGTGGATAGGTCCACAGTTGGGGGTTACACAGACAGACTACATGCCTTGATAAACTAACATGTACACAGCAACCCTGTAAGTCCAGCAAGATAAAATCCACAAAATACTACTTACGCTCTCTGTACTTCTGCAACCCTGCCCAAATGTAGAATATACCCGTGTGTGCAGGGTCTACCAAGGATGTAGGTAAGCATACTCATAGTACTGAAATGTGTCCAGTTTTTCTGAGCAGCTTGTGCTAATGTCAACACTAAAAAAAAAAAAAACTGTTTAGAACTGAGTAAATGAATATTCACATTATAGCAGTTCACAAACAATTCATGTGCCAAAGGAATACATCTCTATAACTAGTTTTGTATGGCAGTTAATTGTAACAGTTGAAAAGAAAGTTCATCTTTCCATGTATCTTGGGGTATCATTTTGAGTGGTGAGTACATTTCTACACTGACAAGTGGGTACTGGAAACAGCAACATTAGGTCTGAGTACAAAATGTAAATCTCTGGCTACACCCCTGGCTTCTGATATAAGAACTATACCAACCGTATGTCCACACCAAACAAGGATGATCTCCATCTTGGAAAGCTGAAAGGGCCACACCTACATGAGTCAGCAATTTATAGTACTGGGTTGCTATGGCAGTGATTACTGCAATTACTACACAGCAGGCTGCATGCAATTAGCAAATGGTGGGCACTAATTGGTGCAGAGGCCATCACATGCTCATGTGCAAATTCCTACAAAAGCAGGCTGCAATCTCTGCCAACAAACTCAATCACTTTATTGCAGAGAATGACAGAGAGAGAGACTGAGAGAGAAAGAGAGTGAGAAAAGGAAAAATAAATATTACCAAATTATACAAAGGAAAGGTATGTGACACATATGCATTTACTGGCATGTAGTAGATGTTATTGAAGAATAGTCTACATAATGTGAAACATTCATATGTGGCAGCAGTACTTTTTTATGCACAGATGTTCTGCTTAACTACTGCTATGGACAATACTGTGTGTACCAGTGGGCAGTGGGACATACTTGTAAAATGTGTAGCTCAGCATTAAATGTCAAAGATCTGATCCATGTTATCTGTGTTCTGTACAGTAGTGTGGCCAATGGCTTTGGGGGGATTAGAGCTAACATTATATAAACATGGGTGTGACAGAACACCACATGCATGATAGTCATATTAAAGTGAGCTTGGCACTGGCAACTGCTGTAGCAGTCTAGTATGCTTATCTAGCATCTGTTGCCATATATAACCCCCCTAATGTTAGTCTGTGTTCATATGTGACACCTGTTTGTGTTGCAGCAAGGTCCAATAGTTCAGCTGTGAGGTCCAGGGACTTACAACAGTGTGGACCATGCATGTGTATGCCACACACATATGGAGACATATATATGTGTCATAATATATTCACATGTGCAAAGAGCAGGGAACATATTGCAACTGTTTGAGAAGGGGAGAGATATATATGTTGGTGAAGGTTAGTATGCACATATTTATATGTAGGTTTTAGTGTGTGACAAACAAGACAGCATACAGTGCTGGTATATGACATGGGGTGGTTAAACACTGCGCGTGGCTTGTTCAGTTTGCAATGTTGAAGCCAGTAAGGCCTGCTAAAGCTACCTGGGCTGTGAACACATTCAATGCATTTATCCCAATACTGTGTGATTTTATTACATTACTGTGCACCTTACATCCTTTGTATAACTGATATTCTCACTGTGAAAGGTGAAATGTATATGTGCCTATATATATATGTATATGTAGACAAATGGATGTGTATATGTATATATATACACACACACATATATCTATCTATATATATATATATGCATATATATATATATATATATATATATATATATATATATATATATATATATATATATATATATATATATATATATATATATATATATATATATATATATATATATATATATATATATATATATATATATATATATATATATATATATATATATATATATATATATATATATATATATATATATATATCTTTATATATACTCATACACACCTACATCTACTTGTTGCAATAGATTCTCTGTGCTGTTGACTGACTGTGATGGTCAATATGCTTGTGAATATGTCAAAGATATGTATCTGTGGGATAGCTTAGTGAGAAACTGTTTAAGTTATGGTATTATGGGTCCTTGCTTTGATCCTAGCAAAAGCTATGTATTCTGTTGTTAGGCAGAACAAATGCTATTGTATACAGTGTGATTAAGTCCCTTGGTTTTAACTAGGGTGTGTCATTGGAGGCTAAAGCACTACATCTATGATTATTGATTGGTACCGATGTTGAATGCAAATCCTGTGTGTACTGTAGTACTAAATGAAGCTCTGGACCTGTACAGCAAAGTATGGTGTATATCCACATTGCTTGCATCCACTGTTTTGTGTGGTCCCTGTATTCATCACAGATTACATTTCTCAAGAGTAAGGTTGTGTAAGTACTGACACACAGTACTGTATAGTACATACTGAAAGCTTATCTGGGTTGTCATACCTTTGTGTCCTGTAATTATGTCTGATGTGTGTGTGGGTATGTCTGTAACATGTCCTTTGACATATGTGTGGTAATACATATAACTGCATATCTAGCAACATTCATAGTGTACTACAGCAGTATGTGACCTATATTCCCAATTGTGCACATATTTTGTCCATTGGTTTGGCATTAACAAGTTGTGTGGTATAATAGTAATACATTTACTGGACCTTACACTGATTTTACGATGGATGATATATTTCTTTACACATCAGCTTGATGTATATCTGCTGTGGCTAGGTGCTGCATCGTGTTGCATACAGTGTGCCAGGTACTCTTGTATAGTCTTATATAGTGATTTTATTTTGTTGCTGTGCAGAGCATGGTTCATTAGATAGAAAGTGAGCAAGACACTTTCCAGCAGTTGTGGGGTGAGCAGTGATAAGTGGCATTTACAGTGTTTCACTCTCGGTTAGCTTATAAGTTGCTATATATAGCAGTTCAATGATATCTGTACTGTATAATGTTAAATGTGCCATATGACTAGCTCAGACATATTTTTGTATTCATGTCTTCCAGGGATCATGGCCCACCACAGGAAACTAAGTTACAGTAGTGCTGAAGAAGATATCATCACTAGCAGTATGATTCCTCACTACCGTCTAATGTTTTCACGAACCAGCCAGGACCAGCAGGAGCGTACTGCAATGTGACAAGATCTTGCCTGCAGGGTCAATGAGTTAGGCCTGCATAACTGGACATATGAGCAGGTACGCCACCACTGCAGTGATCTTGTCTGACATGTCCGTCAGCGTACCACTGATGTGTGTAGAGAACAGGACTGGTGTTAATATCCATCACCCCCTCACCAGAGTGGAGGATCTGCTCATGAGCCTGGTGGCACCTGCCCAACAACAACAGCAGCAGGCATACACCATGATGGAGGTTGGAGCTACCCAGCAAGCACACATGGAGAATGCAGGTAACATGGCATATATGTAGACTACTGTTATCTATATTGGTAGATCATGCATATGTGAGATATGGAGTGTGTCGTTCAAAGATGTGGAGCCTGTAGTTGTGCAATACTGATTATTTGGAACATAATCTGTAGCCCTGTGAATGTAAATGGTTGTTGTACTGTAAGATTGCAAACACACAATAGCAATGCCACAGTTGTGGCCACTGATAAACTGTCTCATCTCTATATAGGTAACTCTGGGGTGACATCAAGGCAGCGGACAGATGCTGGTGAGTGTGTTCTACATTTATTATTGTAAATAAAAAATGCATGTCATAGTTAAGGTGTAGGCCATGTACAAATGTAACACACCTACCTATAATGCTAGCTGTGTATGTTTAGTGTAAGAGCACGCACATCTCACTAATGTGATTAGCCGCCTCAAACACATGCAATACCCAGACCATCTCAAACAAATGTGGCTAGACTGTAGTGAACATTGGATAGGCACAGTTGATACTCAACATGCACATAACATACACATCTATGTCATACACAGAGCATTTTAACATGCTGCACATAAAGGATTCCCAAACCCTCTGTAAAGACACACTCCAGTATCCAAAATCTCATCCACACATTACATATAATATACCTGAGGGGTAGAGACATATCCTGGGGCATTCAAACACTCTGCAACACACTACACATTCATGTCAGGAAATGCTCCTTATTGGCCTCCTTACAAATTCACATAACAACTGGTTGTAAAATGGTGAATTTAGCCAAGGTAGTACAGTTCAGCACAGCATGATTTGTGCTGGTTTGTGAAACATTTGTAGCCTTGAGTGACCACCTGATGCTTCATGATGATGGCCTATGGTGCTATACCCCATCCAGTTATTGTAACCACAGTACTACACATAGCTGTCATTGCTACACACCATTTGCACAACTGACACATATATGTCTTGTGATGCTATTGAGTGGCTAGGTCATATGACACATATTGGTATGTGTAGTGTTTAAATATGCAGTTGTGTTTTAGCATGCCATGTCATGGATGAGACTGACATGTCCATAATATGATCTACACTCACCATAAGTTCCGTACATTGGGTATGTGGCCGAATGGTATTCCATCAATTATCCATGCACCACTGATGATGTTGTGTGAATACTCATCATGCATGTGCTAAAAATGTGTCCACAATTATTTGCTAAAGATACAGAGGTTGTAATCAGCACTGGATACTTATCTGACACACAGATACACATCCAGCAATGATATGTACACCTGTGAGTTATGGTGCACAGTACATCACAGGGTTATGAATACCTGCACAGCAATGTTGTGTCCATGTATATATTGTGTTCCAGGGGGAGGGCCATCACCTAATAACAAAACACATGCATCAAAGCCATGTATACTGTTAGTAACAAGGACTGACTACACTTGCACTGCATGCTGTTAAGCAACACATGTCCTGCATGCTGACATGTGATATGACTGTTTTGCTTGTGATACTGTACCCCACCATCACCTGCTATTGTGTATGTTCTGTTATTGCTGGTGTTGTGTGTGTCTGCTTCCGGGTGGAGTATAGTTTTGTGTGTGTGCATGTGTACATGTGCATATGCGCATGTGCGCATGTGTGCATGTGCGCATGTGTGCATGTGTGCATGTGCACATGTGTGCATGTGTGCATGTGCGCATGTGTGCATGGGTGCATGTGCACATGTGTGCATGTGTGCATGTGTGCATGTGTGCATGAGGTCTGAAGTCATGATCAGATCTTAAAGTGTGTTTCCTGTTTTCCACTCACAGGTGGCGAGGTGCGGCTGGTTCAGTACAGCAGGGAACCTGATGTCACTGAGACAGACAGTGATCATGAGGATAGGTGTGTTGAGGCACAGGCACAGTTGTCAGGGTCTGTCGTTGGGACACCAGTTGACAGTACACAAGTCTCCACCCCATCCATGCACACAGTCATACTGCCTGTATATCCATCATAACCATTGCCCTTAGCTCAGGGACAGTGTATGGATGGCACTGGCCAGGACAGTGTGGTATCTATGACACATATATCAGGACACAGCAGCCATAGCCAGATGTCTGGGATGGTACCACATAGGCAGATGTTCAGGGGTTCTCGTCAGAGCACTGCTGGTCATCATGCCCCTGGCAGACGTGCCACACTTCTTTCTACAACACGCATGTTCCAGGCTGTCATGGAGGCACAGACACAAATGGAGCGGTACACCAGACAGGGGTAAGGGTACAGAGGGCTCATTACACCTCTGTAAATGACAGCATCCATGACCTCGCAAGTGCCATACATAACTACACTGAGGTCATTGATAGACATTGGGGTGAGACATTGGATTTCCTCCACAATGTCATGTCCATGTGTCAGGACAGTGTGGGACGGTTGAGATGTCGACGTGGATGTATGCCAGCAACATCACCAGTGGGAGGTCACTCTGGACGTACAGCAAGTCAATGCCCCTTCCGTAGTGCCAGTACCAGCCCCAGCAATGTTGGAGGGGGCTGTCCATAGACCGTCCTAGCAGATCACGTGCACGTGGCTCTGACCAGTCCCAGCAGGGACCTGATTCCAGTGGACATTTGTCAACCTCTTCGGATAGTACCCAATCTGGATTAGTACCTGATACTGTCTGTAGCACCCCCACAAGGCACAGGTTCCGTATCCATGGCCAGAGATGGTGATCTGTAAAGCCTTCGAGGTGTAGTTTGTAGCTGTCTCACAAATCCCCATATATGGCAGCCACATGGTGGAACTGTGTGCATGCAGACACACACACATAAACCAGAAACCTAGGGCAAACACATACCTGCACACATGACATCAACATTGGCCCATAACAGTACTGATGGCCCTCACACACACACACACACTCACACATACATGTCGATTGTATGGCTCAGTGTAGGCCTCTGGCAAACCAACAACACACCCTGTGCATATGATGAAACCTGTGCCACCTCCTGTTATCTATAACATTGATGCAGGAACAGGCTTACATGGTGCTGATGCACAGGGTGACTTTAATAAAGTATAGTTATAGTTGGATGTGTAGCATGTTGTCAGCAGTAAAGTGTAATGATATCCTTGAAGGTGTAGCTGAGCAGGCATGATGCATTAAAGCTGTAATTAGCAATGTTGTATTGTTTTCACCAGTGTTTATTCTAATTGTGTTCTTTTTGCCCATGTGCCACTTGGCTGATGTATGTAGTTGTGTCAGAATGCGTTATACAGTGGACAGTAAGTGTGGGGTGTGTGTAACACAGGTTTGCAGGTGTCCATTTGTGAACATGGTTGAGGTGCACTATTTGCATGTACATGCATATTGGACACATGGGGAAGGTGACACACCCTGTATTGGCCAGTGTTAACACTCCATAGTTTCTATTGGTGGCCAGTATGCATTGTACTACACACATTTTGGAAGTTGAGTATGCATGTGTGTGTATGACATGGGTTGACACTGTGCTGTGGGTGATGCTGTTGTTGCTATCTGTCATTGGCTTGCATCTAAGGTTAACACTGTACCAGCTGCACAATCCTTTAGTAATGCACACTGTTTACCTACAGGGTTGAATGGACAAGAAATTCTCACTTATGCAGCCTCCATGTACAATTATATGTCAGTAACAAGTGGTATTCACCTGCACTCAGTCCTGGGACCACTCTTGTTTGGCATATAGCTTTCTTAGGTACAAGCAAACACAGTAGGGATATGTCTCCCACGTTTGATGAAAATGCATACTGTGGGCTATACTTTATTCTCCAGATGACACACACATCCTCCAAAAGGGTATCATAGAGACAGATACCTGGTGTCAAACTCATGCTATAAAGCTATAAGCCAAAGAAAGCATAGTTATCTACTTTTAGAAAACAAAGTATCACCAGTGTACCACATAGGTAGTAGCCCCCAAAATGTGGAACAGGCACTAATGTATACATAGAGCCATGTGTTTAGTCATCTCTCCTTTGATAATCACATTACCAAAGGCGTTTTGGAAATCCCTCTGTGGAGCACATAAGCAATAAAGGGTTTGCATGCAGATCAACAGAGGTTATTGCACACCTATAATGATTAGTCATCTTTGCCAGACTTTGCTTGCTTTGGAACAGGATTCAAATATACCTCAAGCATAAACCCTCACTCACACTCTTCAGTAGAAACCATGATGAGTGGATGTGAAACAGAAGACGTAGCCCAAGGATCACTGCAGTGGCTAAGCTTGTCACAAGCTTACAGAAGTGACCTAAAGTCTGTAAAGCGCCAGCACGCTCTGGCAAAGATAACAGATGCATTCATGGAGAACGTGGAGTACCCACCTATGAAATAATTGAGGTCACATGTATGTATATGGCTTTGCCCCACAGCTACCTTACATGTGTAATGCACATACAGTTGTCATTGTGATATGTCATACACTAGAAAAATCAAAACCCACTCCACATTGACCAATGGTGTCACACACCTGGGACATACACAGTCAGCAAGTGCGAGATTCAAACTCCTTCCTAAGTACATTATGAAGCTACAGCAGTATGCATTTATACGACGGGCTCCACACCTTATTGGGATTTCATCTTTCCACAGGTATATGTGTAGGATGGTGACATCATCAGACTTGTCAAAGATGAGTATACCACTTTTAAGGGGTGTGAGTAGTCTCCAAAAAAGTTGCTCCTTCCTAGGAGAGCACACACACTCACAGTTGGCAAGTGGAGGATTCAAACCCCTACCTAATTACATTATGATACTACAGCAGTACACATTTTCACGATGCGCTACACACATTACTGAGATTTCACTTTTTCACAGGTGTATTTGTAGGATGGTGACATCATCAGACTTGACAAAGATGAGTATACCACTTTTAAGGGGTGTGAGTAGTCTCCAAAAAGGTTGCTCTCTCCCCAGGAAGAGACAGACATACACACACACAGTTGGCAAGTGTGGGGTTCTTAATCCAAACTAAGTACGTCTTTACACTTCAGCAAGCAATATAGAGTTACAGGGTGCAATACAGACATTATTTGCTGACAGTTTGCCCAAAGGTTTTTTTCACATTTGCTAACCTCAGCAGGCTTATCATACTAGGTATATTGTGAGTGAATTGTATGCATAGGCCATGACCATATCATATATGGGTTGATGCACCACATGCTGGCAAACACAGGGTCAAATCAGTGGCTAAGCTCTGTTAACCCAATACTGGACAATACAGTCAAGAGGAGTAGGGTCATACAACCACAACACCAACAGTCTCACATAGACCTACAATATAAGCACCAGAAAAACACACACATAAATACACATTACCATACTCGGAGAATACAAATATTAATCTGAAAAAGAGAGAGTGTCCTCCTAATCAGACAAGCAAGCAACATGCACCTCCAAGCACATGCCAGAAAACAAATAATAAACCAAAGCAGTGTACCTCACAACAGGCCCTAAGGCAAAACAACATACCCAACACACTAGTAATAGGTGACTTCATAGTCAGGCACACAGATGTTCCACTCACTCAGCTGAACAAGGGGGAGGTTACTGTCAGTTGTCTGTCAGGTGCTATGATCCACCACATAACCCAAACACTTACATCACTCCAGAACAGGTACATATATGACGTGTTCTTCGTAAATGTCAGTGTGAATGATCTGAGACATACCTCCCAGGACAACAAGACAAGAGATACATAGTAGCTCTATGATCAGGTAGCCCAGGCTGGAATGACCCTGACCTGGAGTAGCATCTTGCCTTCACCTACATGATACTGCAATATAACAGAAAGACGATAAACTTCTACAATTGGCTGAGCTTTTGGTGTCATTCAAAGGGGATCCAGTCTCTGTCTGCCTGTGATGACATGATAGACAAGCCTCATTGCTTCGCAAAAGATGGTTTGCACCTGTCAGCCCTATGCTTCTGAATACTGGCCAAGGCTCTTGTTGCCCCCATATTACCCTTTTTAGGCAAGGCACAAAGGTTCATAGGTTCATAGGTTCATAGGTAGGTACTAGGCTATCGGCCCTGGGACCTATACAAGCCCAGCCAAAAAGGTACCCTGGCTTTTGCCACCCAAGAAATTTATTTTCCAGTGCCACTGTCGAGCAGAGACACAGAAGTGATCCCTAGGGTGAATTTCCTATTTCCCATCCAATCATCAAGATTTTTCTTGAAGAGTACTAATGAGGAGCTTTGTTTGATATAGATAGGTAGTTTATTCAGGAGTATGAGAAGTCTCTGGGACAGGAATATATCCCTCCGGCATGTCCTCTTTATTGTGGTGACAAGGTGTAGGTCCCTAGAGCATGTAGCTCGGAGGGATTGGGATTTCTTTAAGTGAAGCATGTCCAACAGCTCTGGGTTTGACATAGCCTTGTATGTTAGGCAGAGATCACCTCTGAGTAGGCGATATGCGACAGAGTAAAGCTGGAGTTTTTTTAGATGGTCTGTGTAGGGCATGTGTTTGAGGCTGGTAATCCTCTTTGTGAGGTATTTCTACGGCCTTTCCAGTTGTTGTAGAGGTCTTGTGAGGTACATATCAAAAGGGGAGGTGTACTCTATAATGCATCTAATGAGTGATGAGTAGAGGGGAATAATGACCTCTTTTTTTCTGCATGAGAAACCTTTTGTGATGAGGTGTGTCATGTAGAATGATTTCCTTACTACTGTGGCAATGTGATTATCAAAGGAGAGACTACTGTCCACCTGTGTCCCAAGGTCTCTTATCACAATTTTGGTGTTAAGTATACTGCCACCTATGTTGTAGTTCATGATTACAGAGTTTTTAACAAAGGGAATGACAATGCACTTTTTGGCATTGAGCTTGAGGCCATGGCTTTGACACCAGGCATCTGTCTCAGTGAGGCCATTTTGTAGGATGTCCACATCGTTAGTAGTTTTAATTATGGCTCCTAGTTTGCAGTCATCTGTGAACTTCATTAGCCAAAGACCTTCTGTGTTAGCCTGTACTTCAGGGAAGTAGATAACAAACAGGACAGGACACAGGACTGAACCCTGTGGTACTCCACTTGTCACTGGTCTGAAGTCGGATTTGGAGTCTGCTACTTTCACAGTGTGGGTTCTGTCAGTGAGCCAGTTAGCAACCCATCTTGTGACATAGGGATTTATACCTAGTTTAGTGAGTTTATCTATAATTCCAGAGTGGGGGATGGTGTTGAAAGCCTTGGCAAGATCTAGATAGGCTGTGTGAACCACCTTACCCTTGTCTACGGCTTTGGTGACTGCTTCAAAGAAGTCTATCAGGTTTAGGAGACATGATCTGCCTTTTACAAACCCGAACTGGTTGGAGTCCAGCATTTGGAGATTAGAAATGTCTTTGTTTATAAGTTTCATGGCCTTGCAGACCAGGCTCATCAGGCTAATGGGATGCTAGTTCCCAGGGTCCTTGATGGTTCCCCTCCTTGTGTAGTGGGATAACCGTCACTGTGTGCTATTTAGCAGGCACAAAGCCTGAGGTGAGGCTATGATTGAACATGGTACTTAGGTGTGTTGCCAGTTAGTTCTGTAGTTCATGTCGAACACAGCCTGGGACGTTGCCTGGTCCTATGGATGCTGTGTTCCTGGCTTTGGAGAGTGCGGTTTTTACCTGTGCAGCTGTGATGACAGGAACTTTGCATTCTTCCGGTATAGAGATGGGCTCTTTCATGGGTGAGAGGGGGGTAAAGTTAGCACTGAACCTATTTGCCAGGATGTTGGCAATATCAGTTGGGCCTGTATATTTAGTGCCATTGTGCTGTAACTCAGAGCAGATCTGAGTGTTACCATTGAGATTCTTGACATAGCTACAGAATGCTTTGTGGTTGTCTTTAGAATCAGTGGCGATTTTGTTTTCATAACAAGCTTTGGAGGATTTTATCAGGGATCACAGCTTCTTACTGAGGCTGACCAGGGAGCTCCTCCGCTCATGGGATTTTACCTTCTTTTGCAACAGTTTCTTCCTTCTGTTGCACAGTTTGTTTATGGCAGGTGACCACCAGATTGGCTTCCTTTTCTTGGAGGATAGCGTCTTGGTTCTTTTTGGGATAGCATGAACCATGCACTCATGTATGTGCTTATAAAGTACAATTGTGTATAATTCAGTAGTCGTAACTGTATTGTCCATCTGCATGGGTGTCATGAAGTTCACCACTTCTGTCTTAAGAAGCTTTGGCCGGCTAAGAACTTGCTGTATTCAACTGGACGTATAAGAGAATTTAAGTACCTTTATCTGCACTTTTATTTTCAAAAAAATACAATATTTAAATTGATTTTAACTGTGTTGCAGGAATATTAACTGAACTGGAAGTTAGTCAGTGTTTGCTGAATTTTGTTATTTGCTAGTAATTACACATGTGGGGGTAGCCACATTCATTGATTTCCTGTCCTTGCCTTTTTAAGTGTTACAGTGTGAAATATTTTCTGCTTAAAAACCTCAGCTTTGGCCGGCTAAGAACTTGTTGTATTCAACTGGACATATAAGAGAATTTAAGTACCTTTATCTGCACTTTTTTTTTCAAAAAAATACAGTATTTAAATAGATTTTAACTGTGTTGCAGGAATATTAACTGAACTGGAAGTTAGTCAGTGTTTGCTGAATTTTGTTATTTGCTAGTAATTACATGTGTGGGGGTAGCCACATTATTTGATTTCCTGTCCTTGCCTATTTAAGTGGTACAGTGTGAAATATTTTCTTCTTAAAAACCTCAGCTTTGGCCGGCTAAGAACTTGTTGTATTCAACTGGACGTATAAGAGAATTTAAGTACCTTTATCTGCATTTTTTTTTTCAAAAAAATACAGTATTTAAATTGATTTTAACTGTGTTGCAGGAATATTAATTGAACTGGAAATTCATCAGTGTTTGCTGAATTTTGTTATTTGCTAGTAATTACAGGTGTGGGGGTAGCCACATTCTTTGATTTCCTGTCCTTGCCTATTTAAGTGGTACAGTGTGAAATATTTTCTGCTTAAAAACCTCAGCTTTGGCCGGCTAAGAACTTGCTGTATTCAACTGGATGTATAAGAAAATTTAAGTACCTTTATCTGCACTTTTTTTCAAAAAATACAGTATTTAAATTGATTTTAACTGTGTTGCAGGAATATTAACTGAACAGGAAGTTAGTCAGTGTTTGCTGAATTTTGTTATTTGCTAGTAATTACAGGTGTGGGGGTAGCCACATTCTTTGATTTCCTGTCCTTGCCTATTTAAGTGGTACAGTGTGAAATATTTTCTGCTTAAAAACCTCAGCTTTGGCCGGCTAAGAACTCGCTGTATTCAACTGGACATATAAGAGAATTTAAGTACCTTTATCTGCACTTTTTTTCAAAAAATACAGTATTTAAATATTTAACTGTGTTGCAGGAATATTAACTGAACTAGAAGTTAGTCAGTGTTTGCTGAATTTTGTTATTTGCTAGTAATTACAGGTGTGGGGGTAGCCACATTATTTGATTTCCTGTCCTTGCCTATTTACGTGGTACAGTGTGAAATGTTTTCTGCTTAAAAACCTCAGCTTTGGCCGGCTAAGAACTTGTTGTATTCAACTGGACGTATAGGAGAATTTAAGTACCTTTATCTGCACTTTTTTTCCCAAAAAAATACAGTATTTAAATAGATTTTAACTGTTTTGCAGGATTATTAACCGAACTAGAAGTTAGTGTTTGCTGAATTTTGTTATTTGCTAGTAATTACAGGTGTGGGGGTAGCCACATTCTTTGATTTCCTGTCCTTGCCTATTTAAGTGGTACAGTGTGAAATATTTTCTGCTTAAAAACCTCAGCTTGGCTGGCTAAGAACTTGCTGTATTCAACTGGACGTATAAGAGAATTTAAGTACCTTTATCTGCACTTTTTTTTTTAAAAAAAATACAGTATTTAAATTAATTTTAACTGTGTTTCAGGAATATTAACTGAACTGGAAGTTTTGACTCTGCTCTTCAGTTAGTCCCACCCACCCTCCCTGTTTTTGTTTTGGTGTTAATCTTAGTAGCCTTGAAACTGCCCATCCCTCTTGTTTATTTGTGTTTGGATACTCCTTCTGGGCCCATCTCATTTGCTCACTCAACTGAGTGCAGTGAGATCATATTCTGATTTCAGGCACTCCTACTGTGTACAAAGAGAGCATCTGGGAAACAGAAAAAAAATTAAGCTTGTTTCCTGCCTTTCCTGTTAATTGGTATAGACTATTTGTAGGCTTCTGAGCCCCCAAGCCCTTCTGTCTTGGAGGGAAGCCTTCTAGCTTAGTTTTTTTTTCTTATAACTAGCCGGTTTTCTAGTTTCAGCACTCAAATCTGTTTCTTTGATCTCAGAACTTGTTCAGAAAAAAAAAAAATTCATCTGCTTTTACTGTACTTGTGTTTCTACCTACTTTATTTTACTTTTGCATCATCTTAAAAATACTCAATTGTATTTATTACTGCTTTGGTGTAACTCATTCTAAGCCTTTTGGTTTAAACACTTGGGCTTCGGACCAGTTGTTTTGCACTGAAAGGGTTTGTGGTCTGCACTGTAGTGGCAGAACAGGTAGCTTACATCCTTCTAGGTTGGGAACTGCTGATTGAGGGCTCAGTGTCTGTTATTGTAAAAGTGTATTAATTCTGGTTTAAGCACTTGGGCTTTCAGGCCAGTTATTTTACATTAAGAGGGTTCATGGACTGCACTCTTGTGGGAGGAGAGGCTGGACTCTGCCCTTCTGAGCTGGGAATTTCTGGTTAAAGGCTTATAGTGCATGCATATCTGAACTGCTTCTTACTGAAGTTGGTGCGCCTTGTTTGCTGTGGCGTAGACTGGATTCGGGCCTGCTGGATCTAGCTTTGTTTGTGTAACTTGAGCACTAATCCAAGCATTCTCTAAAGTATTCAATTGTATTTATTACTGCTTGGTAGTAACTTGATTAAAGTGTAGCTATCATTCTAAGTCTTTTGGATTAAGCACTTGGGCTTCAGACCAGTTGTTTTACATTAGGAAGGTTTGTGGCATGCACTGTGGTGGGAGGACAGGTAGCTTTCATCCTTCTAAGTTGGGAACTGCTGATTGAGAGCCCAATGTCTGTTATTCTTAAAGTGTATTAGTTCTGCTTTAAGCACTTGGGCTTTAGGCCAGTTATTTTACATTAAGAAGGTTTGTGGTCTGCACTCTTGTGGGAGAAGAGGCTGGACTCTGCCCTTCTGAGCTGGGAATTTCTGGTTAAAGGTTTATAGTGCCTGAATATTTGAACTGTATCTTACTGAAATTGGTACACCTTGTTTGCTGTAGCATAGACTAGACCCAGGCCTGCTGAATGTAGCTTTGTTTATATGCTTATTGTGTGTTTGCTTGTTATTTCCCTGGAACGCTAATTCCACCTAATACGTGGCTTCTCAGTGCTTCTGTGGATCACTAGTGATATCTGCATTGCTTACTCTACTTATTTCCTTGTTTCACTTGAAAGAAAGTTACTGTTTGTCGTTTTTGCATTTAAGTTACCTGTAACACATTGCACTTAAGTTACCTGGCACTTGCTCACTAAAGCAATTATATAAGTCAGCACTAAAAATTAAAAGCACTACACCCTCACTCCCCACTGGCCCTTGTTTTCAATTATTAAGGAATTCCCAATATTATTCTAGCATGTCCAAAGGTCAGTTGTCAATCTCCTCTCCGGTCCAGCTGGTGAATCTGGGAATCTTGAGGCAATGTTACAACTGCCTCATGTACACAGACAGCCCTCTCCTCCTCCCAACAAATCCCAACACATGTGAGAGATGCAACCATATAGCCAAACTGGTGGCTAAGCTCTCTCAACTCAGTACTGGCATAACCAGTCAGGAGGAAAAGGAAACCACACTCACTACAATTCCAGTCTCACATAGACCTACCACGACAGCAAACCAAACACATAATCACACAAAAACATACTCGGAGGCTGTAAATAAATATCTGCCTAAGCAGCAGAGACCTCCAAAGCAGACACCCAAGCAACCGCTACCCAAAACAAAACACGTGCAACACATATCTCACAAAGCCAGTGTGCCAAACAGTCACAGCCCTTAAGACTAAACAACACACCTGATACACTTGTAATAGGTGACTCTATCGTCAGGCACACTGACGTCCCGCTCAACAGGCTGAACAAGGAGAGGGTCACGGTGAGCAGCCTGTCGGGCGCTAGGATCTGCCACATAACACAAGCACTCAGGTCACTCCAAGGCAAGTACAAATATGACTCAGTCATTGTCCATGCTGGTGTGAATGACCTGAGACGTACCTCCCTGGACTACATGAAAAGAGACATAAAGGAGCTCTCTGAGCATGTCACCCAGGCCGGTATGACCCTGACCTTGAGTAGCATCTTACCCTCACCAAGAATGATGCCACAATATGAAGACAAGATGATCAATTTCAACAATTGGCTTAAGTACTGGTGTCATTCAAAGGGGATCCAATGCCTGTCAGCTTCAGATGATATGCTCAACAAGCCATGATGCTTCGCTAGGGACGGCTTGCACCTGTCATCCCTGGGCTTTTGGATATTGGCAAAGGCTCTTGCTACCCCCATAGTGCCTTTTTTAGGCAAGGCTCAAAAGACAAACCCACCTCCATAGGTATCACAAGGGATAAGAAACTAAGAGTAATGCTACTCAACGCCAGAAGTCTAAACCTCAAGATGCACGCACTCGAAACTCTCCTTAGCATGGAGAACATTGATATCTGTGCAGTAACAGAAACCTGGTTCAGGGCTCCCGAGAGCACTGCAGCACTACCAGGTTATACCTCTTACCATGCTTTTCGGCCCTAAAACCTGGACCGAACCACAAAAGGAGTGGGAGTATCGATATTCATCAAAGATACTCACACCTCCAGGTTGGTGGCAAAGCACAAAGCATGAGACTATCCATGTGCAACTAAAAGTGGGTAAAACTGCCTTCCAGTTTATAGCCTGCTACAGACCACCCTCCCAAGCCCAAGAACTCCAGTCGGCCTTCCTGAGAACACTGGAAAATATGAAGGTCTCTCCAAACACCATTATATTGGGCGACTTCAACTACCCAAACATAGACTGGGAGCATTACTCTAGCTCCAACACCCTAGCCCAAAGGTTCCTAGAATTTATAAACTCAAATGCTATGGAACAACTTGTTACCACTCCCACAAGAGGGGAAAACAGACTGGACCTGATTATCACCAAAATGGGGACTCTATTCTCCAGACAAGAAGTGTATCCCTCACTGGTAAGATCAGACCATAAACTAATCTCACTGGATATTCACATCCCGACCCCACCCCCTGCCCAGAAAACCACAGTGAAAAACTTCTCTAAAGCAAATTTCACAGTCCTCAAAACTGAGGTGGAATCCTTCAAAGCCCCCGGGCCTGTGGAAAATACGGCCCAGACCGCAGATTCCTTTATAAACGCATTCTATGAACACCTTCAGGAATGCATGGATCATGCGATCCCAAATAAAACCAAGACCCAATCCTCCAAAGGCAGATGTCCTGTCTGGTGGACCCCAGCCAAAAACAAACTATACAATAGAAGGAGGAAGCTACTAAATGATAGAGCAAAACCCCAAAAAGGGAAGGCATCACTGATCAGTATTAGCAAAAAACTATGGGCACTCATAAGATTGTCTAAGGCCAGCTTCGAGAGAAAAATTGCACAGGACACTAAGGATAATCACAAGGCTTTCTTTAGTTATGTTAGGAACCTGGGTGGTAATTCCCAGATATGCTCAGAATTAGTCCAAAATGACAAAAAATACACTGAACCCACAGACATTGCCAACATCCTAGCTGACTGGTTCAGCGCAAACTTCTCCCCCCCTCCCCACCAAAAGGGCAAATATCTATCCCAGCAGAGTGCTGCCCCCCTGACGTCTCAGATTCTCAGGTAAGAGCCGCCCTCTCCAAAGCAAAAAACACAGCATCAATGGGACCAGACGGTGTCCCGGGCTGCGTCCTACATGAACTCCAAGAAGAGCTAAACCCAAACATAAAACTACTGTTCAATCTCAGCCTTACTACAGGATATGTGCCCAAAGAGTGGTGTACAGCAAGAGTGGTCCCTCTCCATAAAGGTGGTGCCTCAATGGATCCTGGAAACTATCGCCCCATAAGCCTGACTAGCTTGGTCTGCAAAGCTATGAAAAGGATCATCATGGACCTCATAAATAAAGATATTGGGGACCTACAGACAATGGATCCTACCCAGTTTGGCTTTGTTAAGGGCAGATCCTGCCTCTTAAACCTGGTTGATTTCTTTGAAACAGTCACCAAGGCCATTGACGAGGGGAAGGTGGTCCACACAGCCTACCTGGACCTCACAAAAGCCTTCGATACAATACCCCACTCGGGCATTATAGATAAGCTTACCAGCTTAAATATAAACCCCTATGTCACTAGATGGATTGCAAACTGGCTCAAGGACAGAACCCACATGGTTAGAATTGCTGGAGCCATGACAGACTCCAAACCAGTTACAAGTGGTGTCCCACAAGGCTCAGTCCTGGGACCTCTCTTGTTTGGTATATATTCCTTGGAGGTACAGGCCAACACGGAAGGACTGTGGCTGACCAAGTTCACAGATGACTGCAAACTGGGCACCATAATCGACTCTCCAGCCAACACAAGCATCCTCCTAAAGGGCCTCATTGAAACAGACAACTGGTGCCAGAGCCATGGCCTCAAGCTAAATGCCAAAAAGTGTATAGTCATCCCCATTGGCAAAAACAAAGTGCCCACAAATTACCACATAGGTGGTAATCCATTAAGTACAGAAAAAGTAATTAGGGACCTGGGGACCCAAATTGATAGCAATCTCTCATTTGACAACCACGTGGCCAAATTGGTTAGAAAAACATTTTATATAGCCCACCTAATCATGAAGGGATTCACATCTAGATCAGGGGAGGTCACTGTGCCTCTTTACTCATCCCTCATCAGGCCTATAATTGAGTACAATGCCCCTTTTGGGATGTACCTTACCAGACACCTGCAGCAACTGGAAAGACCCCAAAAGTACCTCACCAAGAGGATCAAAGGGCTCAAACAGATGCAATATGCTGCCCGGTTAAAGAAACTCCAGCTCTACTCAGTGGCATACCACCTGTTCAGATGCGATCTGTGCCTGACGTATAAAGCCGTGTCCAACCCGGAATTAATGGACATGCTGCACCTCAGAAAATCTAAATCCCATCAAGCTACGTGCTCGAGAGACTTGAACCTCAGCACTGAAATAAATAGGACATGCTGGAGGGACAGATTCATAACCCAGAGGCTCCCTTCACTCTGGAATAAGATCCCAGTCCAGGTTAGGCAGAGTCCCTCATTGACTCTCTTCAAGAGGAATCTTGATGAGTGGATGGGAGATCGTAGGTTTACCCTGGGTATCACTTCTGTGTCACTGTTAGACAGAGGCACAGTATACTAACCTCGAAAAAGAGCATAGCAAAATAAATTTAAAATGGGTGGCGAAAGCCAAACACATTCTGGCTAGGCTTAAAAATGCCCTAGGGCAGATAGCCTAGTATGAACCTATGAACCTATGAACCTATAAAGCATGAAGCTGGCTTTGGAGAATTTTTTTAATATGGTTTCCTTAATGAGGGGTGGGGGCAGAATGCGGATATGTGGGGTAATTAGCTCATGGTTGGATCGGACCAATGAGGCGTTGACTTCAGGTGTGGAACACCGGTCACTCTGGAAAGACCAAACCCCATAAGCAACACAAATAACCACAAAGTGAGCTAAATGCTACTCATTGTCAGATGTCACAGCCTCCAAATGCACACACTTGAGGCACTTCTCAGTATGGAGAATATTGATATCTGTGCAGTAACAGAAACCTAGTTCAAGGCTCCCGAGAGCACACCAGCACTACCAGGATACTACTCATTTCATACCTGGATCATAGCACATAGGGTGGGGATGTATCCATATTCGTCTAGGATACCTACACCTCTCTCTCTACATCCTCTCTACAGGATATGTACCCATAGAATGTTGCACAGCAATGTTCTTACCATTCCACAGGGTTGGGGCCACAAAAGGCCCTTGGCATTCATGCTCTATGAGCCTGACAAGTCTGATCTGCAAGGCAATGGAACCAATCATAATGGAAGTCAACAATAAAGACATTAGGAACCTTCACACAGTTGAGCACACCCAATTTGGCTTCGTCAAATGCAGATCATGCCTCCTGAACTGGGTGGATTTCTTTGAGACAGTTACCCAGGCTACAGATGATTGAAAGGAGCTCCACACAGCCTACCTATATCTTGCTAAGGCCTTTGACACCATTCCCCAGTCAGGTATCATAGATGAACTCACCAACCTGGGCATGAATCCATACATCACAAGATGGATTGCAAACTGGCTCACAGACAGATCCCACAAATTAATAGTTGTCAGGCTCTACAGCGCTAACAACTGGTGCCCCCCAGGTTTCAGTCCTGGGGTCCCTCCTGCTTGGTATAGACTTCTCAAAAGTACATGCCAACACAGGAGGGTTGTGGTTGACTAATTGTGCTGGGAACTGTAAAGTGTTTGCCATAATAGATTCCCCAGATGACACAAATATTCTCCAGGAGGGACTCTATGAGACAGATGTATGGTGTTAGAATCATGGCCTCAAGCTCAATATGAAAGAATGCATAGTAATCCCCTTTGGGGAAAACAAAGTACCCACAAACTACCACATAGGTGTTACCCCCTAAAAACTGACAAGGTAAAAAGGGATCTGGGGACACAAGTGGATAGTCATCTTTCCTTTGACAGCCATGTTGCCAAAGTGATTAGGAAATTCTATGTGTTTCACCTAATCAACAAAGGGTTTGTATCAGGATCAAAAGAGGTAGTGGTGGCCCTTTGCTCTTAAGTCAACAGACCCATCATTGAGTACAATGCACCATTTTGGATGTACTCAACTAAGCACATCCAGCAGCTGGAGAGACCACAGAGGTACCTCACCAAGGGGATTACTGACCTCAAACAGTTGTGTTATGCAACACAACTGGTAAAACTAAAACTGTTCTCCGTTGCATACCGCCTACTCAGAGGCACACTCTGCCTATCATACAGAGCCATGTCCAATACATAACTGTTGAACATACTCCATCTACGGATAACAAAATTGAGTCGCACTACACACTCCAAGGATATGAACCTCATCACAACAATGAATATAACATGCTGGTGGGATAGAGTACCAACGCAGACACTTGCCTTTCTGTGGAACAGAGTCCCAATGTACACCAGACAGAGCCCCTCACTGACACTCTTCAATAGGGACCTTGATGAGTGGATGAGAAACAGACAATTCATGCCAGGCATCACATCAGCAGCCCCACTAGAAAGGGGCTTAGGGTACTAACTATTAGAACTAGGGCTTAGGAGACTACCCAATGGGGTGGTGAAAGCTGCACAACTTGCCTAGGCTAATATATGCCTTCATGAAGACAGTCTACTACATACCTATGAACCTATGTGATAGGTACATGTAAACAGATAGTAGATGTGTACTTCATTGTACAGTCATGTTGTACAGCAGGCATATGCACCACATACACTGTAATGCTTACAGATACTGGTGGCTATTATGTGCAGTGGGTTAGATGTGCACCTCATGTCTTTTGTGCCATTGGGATGTGTCCTGGGTGGGACAGTCCTGGATGGCTTCCTGTCATGGTCACATCTTACACACATCTCTGCCCATTCATCTTTGGCTTATTATACTGTGTCCCCCCTACATATATATAGGTACATAGGCAGGTAATAGGCTATCTGCCTGAAGGCATATATTAGTATGGCCAGAGTATGCAGCTATTACCACAAATGGGGTTACTTCCCTAGGCCTCTGTGTAATAGAGCTGATGAAGTGATCCATGATGTGACAGTTCAGTTTCACATACACTCATCAAGGCTCCTCTGGAAGAGTGTCAGTGAGGGACTCAGCTTAATGAAAGTTGGGAGCCTGTTCCAAAGCAAGATAAGTCTGTGAGTTAGCAAAGTATCCCTCCAACATGTTCTATTTATTGTTGTGATGATTATGTCCCTAGAGCATGTAGCACAGTGAGCTTGGGTTTACTTCAGATAGAGCATGTACATCAGTTCTGCATTGGACATGGACCTGTCTGTTGGGCAGAGATCGCCTGAGTAGACAGTATGCAACAGAGTACAGATTGAGTTACTTAAGTCTTGTTGCATGGGGCAACTGTTTGAGGCCGGTAATCCTCTTGTTGAGGTACTTCAGTGGTCTTTTCAGCTGCTGAATGTGCCTAGTCAGATTCATTGTAAGTGTGCCGTGATACTCTCTGATGGGTCTGATGACTGATGAGTAGAGTGAACCTCCTTTAACCTACATGCAAAGACCTTGGCAATTTGTGGGAACACATAGCATGATTTTCTAACCACTTTGTGAATGTATTTCTGGAAGTAGAGATGACTATCCACGTGTCCATAGATCCCTTATTATTACCTCCATTTTTAGGGTGTTGGCACCTATGTGATATTTGTATGACTGTAGCTCGAGGCCATAATTTTGACACTACATCTGTCTGAGACCCTTTCTAAGGATGTCTCTGTTGTTCCAAACATTGATTATGACAACCTTTTTGCAGTCATCCACAAACTTTGCTAACCATAGCCCTCGTGTGTTTGACTGTACTTCTGAAAAGAATACACCAGACAGGAGGTGTCCCAAGACTGAGCCATGGGGGACAGCAGTTGATACCAACTTGCAGTCCAACAGGGAAACCATGATTTTTATCTTATGGGATCTATCTGTGTCCCAGTTGGCAATCCATCAGATGACATATGTGTTTATGCACAGGTTGTTGATTTTGTGGATACGACATGTGTGTGGGATGTTGGAAAAGGGCTTTTCAAGGTCTATGTAGGCCGTGTGTAGCTCATTTCATTGATGTATGTCCTGGGTAATTGCCTTGAAAACTGTCTAGCAGGTTTAGGGACCATGATCTGCCCATGACCAAACCAAAATGGGTAGGGTTGGGTGTTTGTAGGCTCCCAATACCTCTGTTTATGAGTTCCATAATGATGGACTCCATGGCCTTGCAGACCAGGCTTATTAGGCTTATACAACAATAGTTCTCATGGTCTGTTTTGCACCAACACTTGTCGAATGTGCCAAATATTGCTGTAACCCATTCAACAGTTTCATATCCTGTGCAGAGGGTGAGTCTCAACAGATTGTTCAGGTGCAGGGTCTGTTTGTTTTGGAGTTCACATATGACACAGCCAGGGACACCATGTCATCCCATACACACCGCGTTTTTAGGTTTGGATAGAGCTGTTTAACCATTGTATATGTGATTTCTGGCCTTTCACAATCTCCAGGTATGGTAATGGGCCTTTTCGTCAGTGAGAGGGGGAAAATATGTATGAACCTGTCTGACAAGATGTTGGCAATGTTAGTCATGTACATTTATTCATTTACACTTTGCACTGACTCAGAACATATATGAGTTTACATTAATATTTATGACATAGCTAAAGAAAGCTTCATGGTTCTCTATGGACTCTTTGGCAATATTTTTGCTAGAACATGGCTTGGATAATGTTTGGAATGCTCATTGTTTCTTGATAATACTGATCAGGGATTTATTGATCTTCTTTGGATTTTCACTTTCTTTGAACAACTGAAGTGCTTGTCGTACATAGTTTGATTATGACAGGGGTCCAATATATTATATGGGTCTGTTTTCATATCACTGTGTGGACAAGGCAGGGTTGGTGAATAGTGATAAGTGTCTGGAGTAAGGACTGCAACTGCCAGATATATGTGGCTCACTGCTGTGCTCAGACATGGCCTAAGTGTGTGAGCATGCCCAGTATGACTGTTCAGTATGTTGTTGACTGACATTTGCTTTGTTTGTTTAAGTGTGTGAGCATGCCCAGTATGACCTTTCAGTATGTTGCTGACTGAAAATTGCTAAATTTGTTTAAGTGTGTGAGCATTGCCACTATGGGCATATATAGTATATGTGTGTGAAAAATCAAGTTGGATTTTACTTCAGGTCTCACCTTTGTGTTGTACATCATTAGGAAGCACGCTGTGCCTGCAGGGCTTCCATGAGTCAATTTGCATAAACTTATCAACATTTCTACATACAGGGGGGACAGTTATTATTTGTACATTTCTACCTGGGGGGTACACCTGATTGTTACTGTGGGTGTATATAGGATGAGGGGTACACCTGACACTTATACACATTTGCTAGGCCTGCACTGCTATGTCAGATACTCCATTTCAGTCTGTACTGTTGCCTATCGTACTGGCTGGAGGCGTACCACTGTACTACAGACCTTAGCTTCCAATTACATGCATATTAGTTTGTGACTTCATAGCCTATCCAACCCACATCACACTGCCTGGCCTGCTTTTATCTGTCTGCATAGGCCTGGGCTGAGGTTACACATATGCCTCTTCAGAGGGCATGATACAGCATTTGTTTGTGTTTGCGTTTCTCTACAATTGTCCTGCTGGCTGTGACTGTTAGGTATGTGACCCCCCCCAACTGGTATGTGTGAGTGACTTAAGTTGTGTCTGTGCCAGTGAAATGCTGTCATGGCTTAATGGTTCAGTACTGTGACTATAGTGCACAGTATCCTGAGTTTGAGCCTTGTCACTGCTTTTTATTTTCCTGCTGGGCAGACCTGATTGGTTAAGGAACAGTAAAGCAGGTGAGAGCATGTTTACCCAACTTTGCTCGACTTTGACCGACATTGCCCAGCGTTGCCCGACCTTGCTCGACGTTGCACTGGTTAGCGTGGTGTGCAGCTACGTGCAATTGGATTTAAATATGCTCAATACTGGTAAAATGCACTTAGCAGTGCTTTATATTGCTTAAAATAGGGCACTCATGCCTCAGGTGGTGCTGCAGGGCTGCCTATGTCAGATGCACATAGTACACTCCCTATACATGTTTGAAAACAGGTAGTGTCAAGTTAGGCATCCCTTTTACTGTATGTGCGAGTCAGAGAGAGGTGTCATTGCCAGGGTTCCTACTGAGTCAGTGTATGTGCTATGCTTTGCCTCTTTTCCAAAGCCAGGGCATACTGAGCATGCCTCCTTCTGCCTACTGGGGTAGGCTCAGGTTGTTCCTCCTCCAAGTCACACTGTGCCTGTGCAGGCCTTGGCAATGGTGGGGGGATGTTTGGTCCTGCCCCATACTGTTCCTGCTGCAGTTGTTTCCACAGGATCATATTGTGTAGCATGGCACATACCATAACAATATGGGTACATGTAGTTGGTGAGTACTGCAAGGCTCCACCAAATGTGTCCAGGCACTGGAACTGTGAACATGAGCATCCCAAACACATGCTCAACTATGTTTCTTGTTTGTGCGTGTGCCTCATTATGGAGTTCTTGTTCAGGTGTGTGTGCATTTCTGATGGGTGTCATCAGCCATGGCTCCAGTGCATATACAGCATCCCCCACTAGGTGACCATTAGGGATGTCCCCATTGGCAAATCTCTGGTACAGCTGTGTCAGATGCCAGATGTGGGAATCATGATAGCTTCCAGGGCAGCCAGCACACACATTCATTATTATGCCCTGGGCATCGCACACGACCTGGCAGTTGATGGAGGGGAAGCATTTGTGGTTTATGTTTCTACCCCACTCACCGGATGGTGCTTTAATGTGTATGTGCTTGCAGTCTATTGCACCCACTACCTCAGGGTATTCTGCTATTTGGTGGAAAAGACACATATTGCTGGCCAATGCCTTATGGGAATTGAGGAAATATACGTGGTCACCGACATGTGCTGACATGGCATCCAGGAACTGGTGGAGTACCCTGGATGCTGATGCCTGTGAAATCCCCATCATATCACCAGTTGGTCTTTGGAAAGTACCTGTAGCTAGTATTCTTATGCCAACACATACCTTGGTATCCACCGGGATGGGTTCCCCTCTGTTGGTTCTGTTTGTGAGGCATGGCCAGCACAGCTTAACAATTTGCGGTAGGAGGTCTCTGTCCACCCTATAGCGCTCCACTATCTTCAGCTCATGTAGCCCCTGGTAAGTTAGCCTGGGTCTGTACACTCTTCTCCATCTCCTCATTGTGGGTTGCTCAGCAGCATTCACAACATCACCACCCTCAGCACCTTGCACATGTTGGTTTTTGATAGCAAGAGCAGCCCCTAACATTTTGTCTGACTTAAGCTTTTTAAGCTTTCCCTCTTAGTATATGGCAGTGTTGCAGAGTTCTTGGGAAAAAAAACAGGGGGGAATGCTGTTTGCAGAGTTTAAAGTGCTGGGCTGGGGTGGGCTAGTCTGCTGCCTGTGTAATTGGCTGATTCTGATATATTTCACCTGGCAGCTCTGCTAGTTCTCCTTGGTTAACTTCCTACTACTTCCTTTCTTTCCTTTTGCCTTTCTGTTTCCTCTCGGGGAAGTACCACGGAAACAAGCGCAAATGCACGCACACGCGCACACACACACGCACACGCTGTGTGCATGTTTGCAAGGAGTTTACTATCTTTTAACATTGTGCACCTTTGCTTTGAGGTTTTCAAATAGGACAACTGTAGGCACGTCTCTTGCAATCCTGAGCAACTCAAAGCAAACATTAGCCACTGTGCTCCAATTAGCTTACAGCCTGTCTGACACACCCCCTCATGATGTCACCTATATTCTACTCTACTACTCACCTACTCTTACACTTACACTCCTGGGACATGGCTCACATGCTAGGGAAAATTGGGATTCACTATCCTTATCCTTATTTGCATAGGATTGCCTACTAATGCATGGTTACATCTCTGACACTGAGCTTCCCCCCCTTAGCAACCACTACTCAGTGACCATGTTGTCTTCAGCCTGCCATTTATCTGCATGGCAGAATACGCTTTTTAGTGAAAATGCCTATTTTTGGCTTTTTTAAATTATTTTCTTGTTTTTATAAGCGCCGCACGTTTGTGTGGTGCTGCACTATGCTTAAACATCGAAGATCGAGGAAAAAAGTTAAATTGTTATATTTGTAAACATTTATAAATGCCAATGGCCTTATATTTGGCCATTGGCATGCTTCTTCAACTGTATGCATCCTTTATTTGGAGCTGTCATACCTTCATTTAACTATTTGCAGAACGGTACTCCGTTACCAATGGAATACATTTCTGCAGATAACACTAATCTTCCACGGACAGGTTAGTGTTTCCTGGATCGCAAATTTGCCTCATTTGCAGGGCTTTCACCAACAAATGAGGTAATTTGCATACCATGACGCTGTCCGTGCAAGAGTAGCTTTAGCAGCTCTCGTGCACGCCCCTGCCGGCTGTACTGGATCGCACGGCAGACATATTGCCGCCGTGAGCTCCTACACTATTCTTGCACTCCGTGCAAGCTTTTGTAAATCCGGCCCAGAATGAGTTAATAAATTGATGTCATGGAAATTTGTCAGCTATGACGTATCTAGTCTTAAGACCAAACAGCAAAGAAAAAGTATAAGTTTGCAAAACACTTAATGTTAATTTTGCATAATTACTTAAAGTGGGCTCTCGGATCACATATGACAAGAATCAAGAAAGCAACAGTGCTATGTTTGAAACTCCATAAAAAATTGAGAGAGAGTCATCCTATGTTTCTTTTCTTATAATACTTAATAGATATGATTCTATTCAATTATATGTAAATGGATGTCAGTTTGTATAGGCAATCAATAAAAAAACACAGAGAAAGTGAAGAACACCAACTGCAGAAGCATAAAATCCAAAATTGTTTAATACTCTAGTACCTTGGCTAGCAAGCCTTTCACAGAGTTAACATCACAGTAGCACAAGCTACACTTAAATAACAAATATCACATAATTAATCAATTTACTGAAAGCCCACTTCACTGAAAATTCATTTGAAGGAAATTAATTTAATCAAAAAAGATATATGCCCTGTTCCCCACTGTAGTGATATCCTGGTGTTAGTATAAATAGTAAGGGGGTGTGCGTGGCACAGCCACCCACATTGGGGGGTGTGGGGAGCATAGGCCCACATAGTTTGGGTATATATTATCTTCTGGAAAGAGTTATTAATTTGACTTGTAAGTATCCATGTCTATGGTTCACAACATTTAAAATAGGTGGGCTGGCTACACCCCCATACCCCCTTACTATATATATATATATACTAACCCCAGGATCGCAATACAGTGGGGAACAGGGCAGATACCTTTTTAGACAAAATGAGTTTTAGTCAAATGAGTTTTCAGTGAAGTGAACTTTTAATGAATTGTGCTCAGGTAATTCATTTTCAGTGAAATGAGACTTTGATGAAATGAATTTCTGTGAAATGTGTTTTCTATCAAACAAAGTAGACCCATATATATATATATATATATATATATATATATATATATATATATATATATATATATATATACACACACACACATATATATATATATGTATATATATATATATATATATATATATATATATATATATATATGTGTGTGTGTGTGAGTGTGTGTGAGTGTGTGTGTGTGTGTGTGTGTGAGTGTGTGTGAGTGTGTGTGTGTGTGTGTGTGTGTGTGTGTGTGTGTGTGTGTGTGTGTGTGTGTGTGTGTGTGTGTGTGTGTGTGTGTGTGTGTTTGCTAACACAACCATGAAGCCCACAATCTAGGAAACTATAATCCTGAGATTATAATATCAAAAGATCAAAATACTGAAAAACACAATGACTAAAAATTTAAAATATTGAATGGCCCTACCACAATGAACCCAGGAAAGAATGCTAACATAGGTTCTGCAAGGGAAATATTCCAGGAATTTGATGTTGTTTTATGACTTTTGTTTTTCCAACATTATGGTTTTAGGATATGTGCTTTAAGCAGTGGTGGCTGGTGACTTCAAATTAAAGGGTGGGCCGCAGGAGACAGCTGAATGGGTGGGGTCAATGGGAAGGGATGTGGCCAACTAGAATGGGTGGAACATGCTCAAAACCACAACAACTGGAACTTTAATTAAATACGCTGCCCTGGGTGCCAATCCATCATTACAAAAGTCCAGTCAAGAAAAAATGAAGTGTAGAAGAAAAAAATATTTGAATGCATTGGCTACATGGCAACTTACTTAATATCTAGATAGAAACACAAAGGTTGTGATGTATGAAAAATTAAATTACCTTTTAAATACATTACTGAAATGCCAGTCAGAATCAAGTATAAAAAAAACAAGCAGCACTCATCTCAAACCACTTCTCCTTGCACTGCAGTTCTACTTATAATTTATATTCAGCTTTATAAAATTACCAAGTAACATGCTGAAAGTAGCAATCTCTGTGTGACACCCCCACTTGTAAAAATGTTTCTTATACAAAAAAGACCTGCTGCCTGACAACAACTGTCTACTTGTTTAATGGGGAAGACATGATCAATGTAAAAAAAAATGAACAGCAAACAAGAAACAAGCTCAAGATATACTGCTTAAAGGATTACTACACAAGTTATGGACCACACATGATAGATTGGCATTCTGTTTAGTTTATGGGTAAAGCCTGCAAAGATGACTGCAAGTCTCTAACAAATGTAATGAGCTTCTGAAAATACTGTAATCCTGTCCTTTATTACAAATACTGTCATATGCATTTCTATACTTAAGGCTTATACGTTATCTAGTTATGTAAATATTCTCTGCATGGCAACAACGAAAATGCTTTCGATGTTGGTAATTCTTTAACAGTATGCTTATTAAAGTTACTTGCATCTTACAATCTATGAAAATCTTACCTGATGGTCATTAAAGCATTGCTGCTTAAACATAGAGCAACAGGGCAGTGCAACAGCATGCATTTTCTGAATAATAAAAAGCATAAATCAACAGTATAAAAATATGACAGAAAACCAGAACATTCTGCAAAATCAAGGACAGATAAAAAGCCACGGTCGTACTTGTGGTCTACCTTGGCTGGGGGAATATTCTGCACACTTACACTGCATAACTGCTCCTTGCCTTGCTTGGACACATCCAGAGCCACTACAATGGCAAGCGGGGTGCAACAAGTATGTCACAATTTGAATTGTCTCTGGCTGACAATGATGGCTCTGACACTCATATCCAAAAGCAAGAAATCTGGACAAAGCCATACATAGAAGTGGGACACAGGCCCAAAAATAGGGACAATTTTTAAATATTGCTCTTATAAACTTAGAAAGTAGTAGGTCTTGCATTAGTATGAATTTTCTGAAGGGTATGAAATCTGAAACTCAAATGTCTGTCATTATTTTCTAACTTCAGTCTTTAATGATTTGCCACTAATTTGCCAGAAAAATGCAATTTTATGAAAAAACAACCAAAAATGTGATGCAAAAATATAAAATTGCCACACAATACAGCTGGGAACCTGTCAAAGAAGGGACACCTTTTTAATATTAATACTGCTAACTTGAGCAGCTGACAAAATAAGAGCATCTACATGCATTTCTGAAATAAAAGTAATCTATACCGCTGATCATTACAGCTATTTATAACTGTAAACCCTCCATGTTTTATTCCAAAATTGCCATTTTGCAGAGGGATTATTAGGCGGAGAGCAACATTTTGAGCCAAAATTGGGGACAGTTGAGAGGTTTGGATATATTTCTAATTCTATAAAGTGATTTATTTGCATGTACCTCTCAACCTCTTAATGCAGGAAATCTGGACAAGGCCAAATATATTGGGGGGACATACAAACAGTACTAAAAATTGCTCTTGTATAAACTTAAGACAGTTAATAG